>NW_009260410.1:2755168-2885119 GCF_000687185.1 Egretta garzetta
AGGAGTCTTGAAGTGCATGTTAGTAGCACCTACAACAAGTGTAAAACTAAAATGTAAAATATTTTTTCCAGGCAAGGTCTAAACCACTGTGGCAGCAGACTCATCCTTCATTCCATCTGAGCAAAGAACAGAAAGATGAGGAGTCAGATGACTTCACTGTAAAAAATGAGTATTCACCTGGTAAAGTTAACATTTTTAGTTCTACTAAGGAAAACCTCTCAGAAACATAAACATATGTGTGATACATTTGAACTTTTTTAAAAACTTGATTTCAAAATGTATTTTCTGCAAGGAGAATACTTGAAGGTGAGATGCAAGAGACATAAGATACAGGATTCTAGAGATAACGAAGATGATGCTGGACCATCAACTTCTACATTGCAGAGCAGCAGTCATCTGAAAAAAAATGACGAAAGTTTCAGAAGTGCTCTTGTTAACATTATATTGTGAGTTTACTTATCTTTGTATAATGTGTTTTTCCTTTTTGATAGATGAACCAAATTTTTAAATTAAATTATTTTAAAATTCTGATGTTTTCAAATTGAAAGTATGTATATGAGCATGGACTATATCACCAATTTTAAGAGCTGAACCTTAGCAGGTAAGATACAAACTTGGTCACGTACTTCAGTGTTCTTTTTGAATCAGAATGTCTTGTGCTCATTGTAAAGTTCTGGCAGTTAACCTTTTTTTGTTCTGTTTGTTCACAACTGTTGTGTAGGTTGGCTATATATTACTTATGCCAGTAAAATGTATCTGAAGAATGTGATGTATACTCTTTGTTTTTTTTTGTCTCAGACAGCAAGACCTTACTGATGAACAGCTTCCATCCCTTGATGGAACCCATCTCCCAAGAGCAGATTCTTCTATACTGATAGAGAAAGATATTTTGGTAGCTATTTTCTATTTTCTTGGTATCAAATGAAATACAATGCCAGTAATTTATTGTAATTTATTGACAAGATGATTGACACAATGAGAGATGACTGACAGTGACATATTCTTCCACTATTAGCTTCACATAATATATTATTTATAGTGTTACTGTTGAGAATGGAGCATTAGGAATGTATGGATGATTCAAAGAATTGCAGAATGGAATAGTAGCTGGAGGATAACCAATGTCAGGAAGTAATAAATGAGTCTTTTCTATACTTGCTGAAGGTGAGAATAACTTGCAAGGGAGGATGCACTGCTTTGTTTGAGCAGATTAGAATTCATAAGACAATTCTCTTTGGGTTACCCTCATCTAAGGGCTAGGATGTTCTTCATTCTCGTCCTGGTTTAAGATACCTTGTATACACAATTGTATACTCAAATTTGTGATTTATTGATGTTTAAAATAGATTAAGTTCATTTTGGAATAAATTGATTGAAATAGACTCATGTTACTTCCTGATATTGATAATCTTCCAGTTGATACTCCATTCTGTATTTCTTTGAATTTGGGCTGATATATTTCTTCATTTATGTTTCCTTCAATGCTCTGTGATTTTGTTAATCAGATTTCACATGTCTGTTTAAATGCTGACATACAAGCAGATGTACTTATTTGTGGTTATACGTTCATATCCTGAACAATGCATTAGCTGTACATTGCATAACCACACAAAACTCTGCAGAATGCGTGACTTTCTTTTTGTGAACACATGGTCCAGCCACAGAGCTAATGGCTAATAATGGCAGCACCGGAATGATGAGATAGATGAATATATATTGAGAATTTATTTAAGGAAAAGATTGGTAATGGGACAGTGAAAATGAGGGGCACCTCTCCAGTATTGTAACAGCAAACCCAAAAGCTAGATTTCTATGAGTTATGTCCATTCTTCAATGAAATTTTTGTTATTTAGCTCTTATCAGAGAAATGGAATGAGGCTTATGCCACTATACCGTTTTTTTTCTCTATCTCAACAGCTTTTTATTGTTATTTTATGGAGTAGCGTTTGGCAGGCTGATGAAGATTTTTACATCAGATATAATGATGTGTATGTAATTTACAACATAAATCAGTACTTAGTACCAATTACATTTATTCTTACTTAATAAGTCCATTTCTCTAGCTAAACCTGTAGTAGCAATGACTTCCTAATACTGGACTTAACCAATGCATCTTTATTATTTTATCCTGCAGAAATACTACTATTACATTCGCCATGGAATTGATACAGCAAATGTGGCCCCAATGGATGAATCATGGCTAGACCACATCTTAGCTTTAATTCCACATCATCTCAAAGTATTTGATGAAAGTATACATTCACTGACTGATGAAATGAAAGAAGACTATCTTCTGAGTGTAAAAAAGGCTATAGGTAGATTTCTAGGAGTTTACTTGCATTTTATCTGAAGTTGCTAATATTCCAAAGCATTCATTGTTGAGTGCTGTTCACTTCCACTGTGGAAGAGTTACAGAAAAGTGCTCTCCTGGATGTTAGGGGCACATTTTAATAAAAAGAATACTGAGGTTTTCTTACCTTGCAATGATCAAAGGTAATATTTTTCAGTATTTTTGGTCTTTCAACAACTCTGGAGCCCTCAGCACAAGAAGGACATGAAACTGTTGGAGCAGGTCCAGAGGAGGGCTACTAAAATGATCCGAGGGCTGGAGCACCTCTCCTACGAGGACAGGCTGACAGAGTTGGGCTTGTTCAGCCTGGAAAAAAGAAGGCTGCGGGGAGACCTGATTGTGGCCTTTCTGTACTTAAAGGGAGCCTATGGGAAAGATGGGGAAAATCTTTTTAGTAGGGCCAGCTGTGACAGGACAAGGGGGAATGGTTTTAAACTGAAGCAGGGTAGGTTTAGACTGGATATAAGGAAGAAATTCTTTACAATGAGGGTGGTGAAACACTGGAACAGGTTGCCCAGGGAGGTATTGGAGGCCCCATCCCTGGAAACATTCAAGGCCAGGTTGGATGGGGCTCTGAGCAACCTGATCTAGTTAGCAGTGTCCTTGCTCACTGCTGGGGGGGTTGGACTAGATGACCTCTAGGGTTCCCTTCCAACCCCAAACATTCTATGATTTTAAAAACCACTATTTTATTTTATAAATCCCTATTTAATAGTATAGCTTTCTCCTAAATCCCTTTTCATATATAGCTAGATAAAACTGTTCATCTCAATGAGTTGTGCATTTGGACATTTTGGTTGAGACATTAAGGTGCTGGAGCATGTCCAAAGAAAGGTAATGAACCTGGCGAGGGGTCTGGAGCACAAGTCCTGTGAGGAGTGGCTGAGGGAACTGGGGTTGTTGAGTCTGGAGGAGACTGAGGGGAGACCTTATTGCCCTCTACAACTCCATGAAAGGAGGTTGTAGCGAGGTGGGTGTCAGTCTCTTCTCCCAAGTAACAAGTGATAGGACAAGAGGAAATGGCCTCAAGTTGTGCCAGGGGAGGTTTATACTGGGTACTGGGAAAAAATTCCTTCACCGAAAGGGTTGTCAAGGAATGGAACAGGCTGCCTAGGGAAATGATTGGATCCCCATCCCTGGAAGTATTTAAAAGGCATGTAGACATGGCACTTAGGGGCATGGTTTATTGGTGAACTTGTCAGTGTTAGATAAATGGCTGGACTTGGTGTTCTTAAGGGTCTTTTCCAACCTAAATGATTCTGTGATTATATTCATTTGTTAAGCTTATTTTGGCTTTTCTTCTCTGTCTTTTTTTTAAATATACTTTTTTCAGTTGACTTTGTTTTAAGAGACACCAGGGAAAAAGATGAAGACAAGAAGAAAGATTTTCTTCTACCTCATCGTGCAGAGTAAGAAAATATATTTATTTAAAAACACTGACTAGAGAACAATGGGGTAGAATAGTGTGTATAAGGAACAGGCTTAACAGTGTTAGTCAGTGTCAGCTGTAAATAAGACTTAGTTATTTGTTATGTAAATTCAAATAATGATTATACAGCATCTTTGGAAAAACCCTGGAAAATATGTGTCTACCTTTCAAGGTTGTTTGGAAGTACTTTTGTTTAGCAGTGCTCAACTGGTAAGAAGTCTTACAAGCAATCCCACAGCATTTGAAAATGTCATATAGCAGGCCAAATGCTTATGTATGAACCGCATTGTAATCAATGGAGTAATGTCATGTTCTGCACAGATTTCACTGAAGCTCTGTCTTATTTATGGATTTTGACAGTTTGGCTCAATACATACAAGTTTAAGAATGTAATTAAATACAGACCATTTTGTTCCTCAGAACAATCCAGCAATATATAGTATAAACAATGATAGATGCCTAGCTTTTCTGACTGAGTTTTTCAGTATGTAGCAAACTCCATACTGGAGTAGATAGATGTGATGTGGCCTTTGTTTAGAGTAATGGACTATTTCCATTCCATTCACACTTGCCTTAAAAAGTCTGCAGTCTATTGAAAGCAAGTACAGTGCTCTCTCAGGATCATACTTCTGTACATCTGTGGATCAGTCTATCTAGTATCAACTTTCCTGGAACATACTTTAATTCTTCCTGAGATATGAAAGTAAAGAGGTATCTCTTTCATAGTTATAGCAAAAAAACCCAGTAAAATAAATTTGCCTTGTAGAGGAATGAAATCTTACAAATGCTGCAGAAAAAAGAACGTTTCCACCCATATCAATGAGGCTCTGTATTGGGGCTAGCATTTCTGAGTGATTTTAAAACCAGAAAAGGTTTTGCTATAAGTAATTTCTGGCCTGTGGTTTGAGGTAAATGCTTTTAACTATCAAATGGTAGGCATTAGAACATAATAGAAGGGGTGGCTGAGAAAGATGTTACGTAAGCAATTGCATCTTAAAAAGAGAAATAAAATATGATGACTTTATTGTCATTGTATCCCCTGGGTAAGAGGCCATCCTACATCTGATTCTTTGCAGATCTTCCGTAGCTTCTAGGAACTCTATAGGATGTCACAGTAGTTTGTATATAAGCCTACGTCACATGCATACATGCAAATCCAAAAGTACAAAATTCTCCTAGCAGAATAATCATTGATAAAACTGTTTTATTCCATTAACAGTATTTGGAATGTTAAACTTTATAGTAAAGAAATATATGAGATAGATGTGGAAAAAATGGTTTTTAACTTAACTTTCTATAGCTACTTTTTCTGTCTCCTATAGAATACAGATTCACTGAGAAATGGATAAAAGTTTTATATCAGAAATTAATTTTTTATAGGAGTTCATTATGCAAATGGGAACAAAAGTATTACAAATATATGACAAATTTGTCAGGAGTGGTTTTGCTTTTTCCTTGCAACCTAAAAGTTGCAGTACCTACTTCTTAAGTTGCAGTGCTTAATATTTTAATAGTAAAATCAGACTGCCTGTAGAATATGACAACAATTTTTAAAGAAAAAAAAAGGCTATGAGTTTTTAAAGAAAAAAAAAAAAGTCTGTGAGTATATAAAAAACCCCACCAAAATAGCGTTGTTTTTAAAAATTGGGAAGCAGACCGACTGAGTTTACAAAAAGGCTCTAAATTGATGAGTTTTTACAGATGAGCATAAACATAGATGTTACATATTGTAGAAAATTGCATATTTATTGCCTAATGATAGTCTATATGTATAATGTTTTTATTACATGCTAAATATAAGGGACCATGAGTAGGTTACAAATCTCTTAGGATTTGGCCAATATTTCTCTTTTTTTTTTTTTTTTTTTTTTTTAATATAGTGGTCAATATTTGAATACTTTTTTGATATCTTAATAATGAGCAGAAAGCTAGATTTATCTTTTGAACTCCGTGCTTTCTGGCATGCAAACAATTATTTTAAAACAAATGTATAAATATTTCTGTTCTTAGCACAGCTACATTCATCCTACTGTTTCTTGTTGGGTTTGTGGTTCATTGTTTTTTAGAATAGAAGTAGTGCCAAAACCTTGGAACAAGTCTTTCTTGTCAGCGTGCAGTTACCTGAAAGAAAATTTGCATGCAATAAATCCTTCAATGCTTGCTCTTCTGAACTTATGGGAGACCTCATTTAAGTAAGTGTTATCTATATCTCTTGAGTTTCAGCTGCTAAGTGATTTCAGAGTCTATATAGGGAAATAATGGAAGGTGACATCTTAAGATTTCCAAGTTGCCCTATTGAATTTGGGACTGCTACAATATATACATCTGAACACTGATCATAGATACAATGGTTCAAAAGCCATTATCCCAAATACATTTGTCTGTGTTCCCTCTGACTTTATGCTTCGAGGAGTTTCTGCCAACTTTTCCTCTATAGAGGTCTAACTTTCTTATCTGTTACTTCCCCAGAAACCTCATGGAATGCTTTGCCATCTTAATTTCCTTTGATATCTAGGCAGTTTTAAGCAAGAAGCTACACATGACAGTTGAATAGTTTAGCCATTTCGTACCTGATTTTCTTTACAGCTTCAGTGAAATGTCATCTGGACCTGGTAATTTGTGATTTTGGTTTTTGGTTTGTTTTTTTTTTTTTCTACAGCCTGTTCCATTGACACTTTGATTTGAGACACCATATTCCTTATGCAGAAAGGCTCCAGAGTAGAGCTGCTCGGATGTTATCTTCTCCAAGCCTGTTTTTTTTATTCTAGTCCCTTAAACTCTATTTAATTTTTACACTTTTTTTCAGTCTTTCTCAGGAATATTAAAAACAGCCTGTCTCCCAAGAAAAGAAGAAGGGTTGCTGTCTTGTCTAGCAGCATACTTAGTGTTTTTTCCTCTTATCTGATTAACAAGGGAAAAAGGCATTAGATGAGCTATTATTTTCTGCTTCCTAGGGTAGACCAAACTGCTTGCTTATTTCTTGACTGATGATACAAAAGAGAATGAACTGACCTGTCCAGGCTGGGTGCTGTACAAGTTACTTCAGTTTACTACCAGGCATACAGACAGTATTGCAGTGCTTATATTTGGTTGTTTTGAAACAAGAGAAGCTAATTTCTGAAAATAACATTATTTTTAAGTGTTTAAAATATGTTTAAAACCCCTTTAATGTTTGAAATGTTGAAAAAGTTTTATGGAAACAAAAGAATATAAAACCAGATACGGTGAATATACTCCTAAAATATTCATGTTATGTTCCGTTTCAGAAATTTACGCCTTCTTGATACAGAAATATTTCACAATAAACAAGAAGCTGAAGAACTTTCATTTTTCCAGAATAAAGTCATGAAGGAAATTGGAAAAACCAAACTGATTCTCTCTAAGAAGTATGATCCAGTGTATCCATATTTTTTAAGTTACAGGGAAATATTTAACTTTTTCAGCTGTTTTGAAACATTGAACTTTCTGGAGAGAGATAGAATGATCCATTTTAATAATACATGTTAAAGAAAGAGATGCAGTGTCATGAAATCCTTTGAGGCCTATGAACAAAAATTGCTGTGTAAATATGGAGCATGTTACCCTGATTTGTGCAGTTTTCTCATTCTGCATGTTGGTGTGATGTATTTTGCTCACTTCTTAGAGGGACATTAACAATGTATGTGTGTTGGTCTGTTATGACAAACACTTTTATTTTGTGGACTCGTTTGTGCTGAATAAATGAGAAAATACAATGTTACTACTATCAGTAATTTATGACATTTTAGAATATAAACTGTGGTATAACTTATTATATAATAAGACTTGCCCCATCCCTACTTCACACAAAGGAAGTATCTCATTGATAGGAAGACTAACGTAGTATCACATCAGTAACAGTATCTCTGTAGATCATCTGTTGACAGTTTTGGAATTTCAGTTTGTATATTCTCAGCTTTGTAGCTCTTTCTGAGAGCAAAGTCACCTGAAAAATGTTTTATTGATGAAATCCATTGACCTTAGAGTTTATGACTAAGATTTTTCAGAAGTGTTTAGATATCATAATGTTTGTATAGTCAGTCTGAGGTATTTTTAAAGAAGAAAGGCAATTTTCTGGGTAGTGCACTCGGTATGCTGCAGTTAAGTTTTCAGATAAAGCATAAAAATTGCTAGGTCTTTTTTAGATATTTGTGGCCAAACTGTATCGTTTGTGTGCATCTGATCTTTCTTCAACCAATGACGCTTGATTCTTGCAGTTATGTATTACTGCATTTTTACTATTTCAGGTTTTAATTAAATAAAACAACTGTCGAGACTACTATAGTCTCAAATACTTGTTTTTTCATGCTATTAACCTTAAAGGTTTTTATTTCTGTACTTGTCTGTGATTCTGTTACGTATTGCCTTTACCATTTTCAGATGTATTTCTTCCTGACCCTGAAGATACCTTTGTGTTCTTAACTGAAGGCTGCACACTTCTGTACTTTCTTCCTCCCAATTTCCCAGCAATGCCAGAGCCATTTTCATTTTGGTTAAGGGCAACTGGGCAGAATTCCTTCTGGACTGTTTTCACATCTTAACATCTACTGAGGTTACAAGGATGCATAATGAACTGCACAGCCTGTGGGATATAAGTGTGCTGCCTTTCTGGCCTGAGAAATAGGGAGCCACAGTGAGACAGTAAATTTGTCTATCATAATATCTTATATTTTAAATATAAGTTCCATAATAAGAGACAACGTTTTCAGAGACCTGATTTCTTAGAATTTAAAGATGCTACCATGTGTCCTGCTTCAGTTAAACTATAGTTTCCCAAGTATACTGCCACATCCTTTGCATGTAATATAAGCATTTGTAGCAATTAACTTAAAATCATAGGTTTATTAATGCTAATCACTTGAAAAACTTAAAAATATTGTATTCTTTTAAGGTGGTTTCCAGAAGTGCAGAAAATATTTTACCAAGGTAATAAACGAAAACAAGTACCCAGCAATGCCAGCATCACTAAATTAGAGTCTTTCTTCAGTTGTGCTGCCACTTTAATGACTCATCAACTGCAACATTTACTTTTACATTCAATTCAAGACTTTACAGATTTAATTGTTCAACCTGCAGTAAGTAGTCTTTCATACACACACTAGTAGCATTGTTTATCCATATGCATATGATTTGTTTCCTGTTTATTTTGCTTCTTTTGAAGAAAAAAAATAGGAAAAAAGTATGAACTCTGGCAGGTGCTTTCTGGAAAAAATGAATAATATCTTAGGAATGCATTATTTATTAAGTAGAGCTAAAATAACTTTTTTGTCATGTAAGAAGGCAAATATCAACATATTTTAAATCTGATATCCTCAAAGAAACACTACAGTTAGGCATACAGTAGAAATTAATTAATATAAAGGCCATTTGCATCTTGCACTAGTGCTCTCTCCATAATACTCATCTGTGAAGAAGTCTTATCTTCTCTTTTCTTCTGCATGCTTTGGCAGAATAGTTCTTGGCAGGGTGGGGATTAAGTAGGAAGGAGTTTCTCTTTTGCACTCTTTATATAAAGTCTATTGTAGAGGTAAATATTTCTTGTTGATATTTGATGTCTTACACTGCAGCTGGATCTTTGTTCAGCTTTTTGTTAATACAGCCTTGCCATCAAATATCCACAAAACTCTGATTCCGGATATTCATGAAAAGACGTGCAGAGAATCTAAGGAAGTAAGGAATCATGTTGTGGAAGCAGAGTATATATTTTTCATTCCTACTCCCCTGTAATTGCTTTGTATACTTCTGAGTTAAGTGAACTTTGATGTCTACAGTACTATTTTCTGTTGTTATTAGTAATAGGTATGTGTTTTCTAATCTTATCCTTCCTAGTGGTGATCTGATGCTACCTAGTAGTGATAAAATGCTTCCTCATGTTTCCTAATTAAATTTTAGTGAAATTACAGTGTGTTAGCAGATGTGGGAAAGTTAAGAGGTGTCTGATCCAGATTAAAAATATGATGAAAAAATCAAATTATGCCACCAAGGACAAAAGCATATACAAATCTTCATTCTGGAATACATGGGAATCCATACTGCAGATATAACCTTCATAATACTCAGATTAGGTGTTGTGGATCAGATTCTTGCTTAGCAAATAAAATTAGATGTAACACATTATTTTAAGGTTAGTAGTTTCATAGTGACTGCTGCAGATGATGAATACATGTACTGCTGTACATATAATAATACATATATTGCTACACTTGCGAGGGCTACCTCTGTAAAGCTACTCTGCCCCAGTCTATGCAACCAACTTTATAAAAGTTGTTGGCTGGTGTATAGAGGATGCCTGTTGTGCCTACTAAAAATAACATTGTATCTCATCTTGACGAACATCAGTTTATGTGAATTTTATCAGAAACTTATTTCCTACTTGCAAAAGTATTTTTGTTAGGATTATGGCATGTCATTTGCAATTAAAGTCCTGAAAATTTAAAATATATGTGCTGGAGTAACTCTTAATGATCCTTTGACTCCTGCATGAGTTAATTTAACTAATATTTTACTTTCCTCTTGGTTTTGTTTTTTCTTTTTTTGTATTAGAAATCAGTCCAAGCCTACAACCACCCAGGATTCATCCTGAGGCTAATCCTTCAGAATGACAGTATTAAATTTGAACCTGACTTCAATGACTATGAGGATATATTACTGAATGTTTATACTGTTATGATTCAAGCTGTCAGTGATATACCAAGGGTTGAGACCAAATTATTTTCGAAATGGGTAAGAAATTACAATCCTCATGGGTTTTGTTTTATCATTATATTGTTGCTACATTTAGTTCTTAGCTATTTTGAAGAATAGCCATATTGTCAGAACTCACATAGTAATATTATAATACTCTTTCAGAATATTTGGAACACTTTGAAATCTTCTTAATTTTGTTAATAAAAGGCCCAATCACTGTTCTTTAAAGAAATAAAAAGCCAAGAATCACCTATTTTCCTCTATGAGTTATTTTCTGCAGTAGCTACTACAAACAAAATCGATGCATTTAAACTCTAAACACATTTCTTCAGTGTTCTGGAAAATACCTTATATTTTGATACTGGAAAGGCTACTGTCTTAAATACAGAATCTTTTGAGTTGACTATCCTTTAAAAAAGATCGAAACTGTAATTTTTAAGCAGTTTATATTGTAGTTGTTTTATGCATTCAACCAAAAACCAATTGTTGGGTCAAACAAGAAACAATCCAGGTTAAGTAAAAAACATGTTATAAAGTAAAACCTAGCCAGCTTATAATTTCATATTGCCTTCAGTGTAGTGGTCTTAGTTTTTAATGTGGAGAGAGTGAAAGTAATGCCTTGTGGTACCTCTTGATCATTTCCCACAGAACTGTGGCAGCTGAACGTTTCTTTTTTCCTGAGGGAGTATCATCTGGACATTCTGTTGCCCTTTCTGTTTAGCACCAACTTCAAGTTTAAAGATACCAACCGTCAACATTTTTGTTAATACGCTTGAAAACATGACCAAGCAGAAACCTGAGTAGTATGCTGTGCTTTATTAAAGCACTAATCAATAACCCATGAAAAGGCAAATTAAAGAAGCATCTCAGGCATGTCTAAATGCACCAGAGCAAGGCTTTAGATCTTATGGGGGGTTGCAGGAAAGTGTTTTCCATATTTCTAATGTTACAGATTCGTCAATTGACAGCAAAAATTGAATTTGTACCTGTGGTTCAGGAAAAATAAAATCCATGTAGATTAAATTTAAAATTGTTGATAGGATTATTTTGGGTGGATAAGTATGTGGACTTCTGAGTTTCTGAATGAAGCAGCTCTGATTTCTTACTTGTTGGAGGCAAATGTCCATAAACTAGGATCAAAAAAAAAAACTGGGAGCAGAATGTGAATAGCTGTATATACAAAATGAGGTTTGTAATCAGACTTTAATTAGAAAGAGCTTAAAGTAACATTTAGTTGATTTTTCTATCCTGTTTATCTTCTGTGACATAACTGAGCTACAGACAACTGTAATTTGAAAATGTGTTTGGTTTTTTGTGTGGTTTTTTTATTCAAAGCCAAAGGGTGAGTTCACATCAACTGTCTTGAAGCCTGTCATCCTAGATGAGATCTTGGATGAACATAAGAAAAGGATCAGAGAAGAAGTTATTAGAGAAAGTGCTGCACCTGTGGAACATCTCAAGCTCTATGATAAGTATAGCTTCCTGATAAACAAACAAGCTGAACAAGATATCGATCAATTCCTGACAGAGGAACATACGTTTGAGGAAATGAAAAGGGAAATTATAAAGTACCAGGAACTTGCTAAAGAAATAAAATATACTTCTAGGAAGGTAAATTGTAATATTCATAAAGACATATGGATATAATTTTAATCTTGATTTTGCACTAAGAATGTTGTCAGCCAAAGGTGATGGTAATTAGCTGTGAGATAATTAAAGTGAAATAAGGTTAGTTTTTTTCAGAAAAAGAGCTTTTCAAGAGCTAGCATTTCTGGAGTGTACTTAAGTGAGACTTATTTATTTTTGCTAGAAATTATTTTGGGACTCCTGAAGGCATTCAGAGTATGCTCCTCTTACGAAGGCATAAGAGAAAGTATGGGTCCAGCTACCTCCCAATTCCTTCTAAGCATCTAAGGCAGAGAGAGGATCATTAACATGAGCCAGACTTTTTGTCTCTGTAAGGATATTCTGTAGTAATAATCCTTTGTCTGTCCATTCTGAAAAAGAACTCTGAAGGCTAAAGTGGTTTTCCTTAATTGGTTCTCTCCTAGCATTCAGTGCAAACCTCAGTTCTGGAGAACTTGCAGGCCTGTAATAAGAGCTTCTGTGTCTGGAAGTCAGACTCACTTGATACTAGTCAAAGAAATCATTGGATTCAGAGACTCATTTGGGAGGCAGAGCCCCCTTTTAATCCTAAGGGATGTTGCCTGTTTCTTAACAGTAAAGCAGGATTACCCCGTTTTAGATGTATCTCAAACTCTAATTTCACCAGATAATATTCACTGCTACAGACAGTAGATGCCCTTCCTTTTTGGGGAAGTAGATTATTTGTCAAGGTAAAAAGAAATAGAAGTAAGATCTATATGAAGTCTGATGTGCAGATACAGAAGAACAGTTACTTGCAACTTAGGCTTTTTCTTTCCCTTTGTTGTGGTTTAGCCCCAGCCAGCAACTAAGCACCACACAGCCACTCACTCCCTTGGTGGGATGGGGGACAGAATCAGAAGAGCAAAAGTAAGAAAACTCATGGGTTGAGATAAGAATAGTTTAATAATTGAAATAAAATAATAAATTGTAATGAAAAACAAGGGAGAGAGAAACAAAACCCAAGAAAAACAAGCGATGCAGCTGCTCAGCACCTGATGACTGATGCCCAGCCTGTCCCTGAGCAACAATCACTCCTCCCAGCCAACTCCCCCCAGTTTATATACTGAGCATGATGTCATATGGTATGGAATAGCCCTTTGGCCAGTTGGGGTCAGCTGTCCTGGCTATGCCCCTTCCTAGCCTCCTGTGCACCTGGCAGAGCAGGGGAAGCTGAAAAGTCCTTGACCAGTGTAAGCACTGCTTAGCAACAACTAAACCATCAGTATGTTATCAACATTCTTCTCATACTAAATCCAAACCACAGCACTATGCCAGCTACTAAGGAAGAAATTGATTCTTTCCCAGTTGAAACGAGGACACCCTTTTTCACTTGAAAGTTTTAAAAAAGTTTTGTGATGTAACTAAATTCCTAGATGAGATCCCTGACGTTCTGCTTAAGACAGTGAGAGAAAATAGCTAAAAGCTATTCAATATTCTGACAACTGTTGTATTTGTATTGCAGCATCTCCGTCTAGGAATGTTTGAATTGCATTGTGATGAATTAATAAGTGCCTTGGTAAAGCGAGCTGATAATATTTGTGGAAAAGTTATTTCCCAAATGTTCAAAGATCATCAAGACATAAGCATGAGGTAACTCTCAAACTGAAAATGTGTATTTAAATGTACTTAATTTTGTTTCCGCTGTTGAATTTTTTTGATTCTTAAAGGATATATTGATTTCATGTTTGCTGTTATAAATGTATGTGATTTGTCTAAGAGTGATTAAAACAAAACACACATGCCAAACTGGTTATTTTATGTATTTTTCAGACTATGTGGTGAATTTGAGAGAATATCAGAAAAAGCCCTTACTACTCCATCTAATACACAGGAACTAATGGAACTTAAGGTACTCCCTTCTTTTTTTATGAGTTCAGGCAAGAAGTAGCTACCAATACTATTACTCTGGCCTTAAGCAGTAGTATATGCAAGTTGCCCCCTTTACAGGTGTGATTCTGGCCTTGTTAAAGTCACTGGTACTATATGTGTATTACAAAATATAAAAGGACAGATTATCTTTGGCCATGAGGCTAAATGTCATAGCCTGGCTCTTATATGTGCAGCTAAACTCTTTTCCCTACCCAAACATCGCAGTTGCAACCAGAAGGCCTGTTTGGAGTGGTTCTTTATCTCTGCTGTCACTTGCCCTATTACAGTGGTATTACTGGTGAGAAAGCCAGTTGGCACGGACCAAAACCTTGTGGGGCAGCTGTCTCCAAACTGGGGGCTGTGCAGCCCAGGCATTGTGCAAGATGATCCATTGGAGTACATGAAGGTTATTTGTTTTTTATCTAAAAAATGTGAGAAAGAAATTAAGCTTTACCAATATTAAACACAGATTGATACTGGTGCCCTCACTCGGTCTGTATGTCAGGGGGTCCTGCGTCACAAACATACGTGAGATGTCCTGAGAAAAGTGTGGGTGTCCCACAGTGTGGAGGGATTCACAGTGACACCCTCACTTGTTCACTTGCTTTCAGTGTATTACTGTGTATTGCAGTTTGTGTGCCCAGTTAAGTAGATTTACAGATTATGCTACCTAGTTTTAACTAACCTAACCTTCAAAATGGGCAAGTGGCTTAAAAAGATTCCCTCAAAGAAACTGCACATTTAAGATAATGCTAATAATGCATGCACAAGTGATCAACAAGAAAATGGCAGAGCTGACAGTTCTACTAGTACGAGCTCTTCATTGTTCACATTACAAGGTTAAAAATAATGATGGTGTAAACAGGTTTGACAAGTTGGCCAGAAAAATCCAAAATTATCAGGAAGACTATCAGAAATACAAATTTACATCCACTATCTTTAATGATGAACCTTGCCTGAAATGTCCGTTGTGCCTTGAGATATTAGTTAATGATAGCATAAAACCATCACACTTAGCAAGACATGTAAAAACTAAGCATCCAGATCATGAAGAGAAACCTCTAAATTTTCATTGACGTTTCAAGTCATGTGATACTCAATCCAGTACTCTACAAAATGTAATGATCCATGCTTGGAAGACTCAGAAGTCTCTTTGTACTTAATAGTGAAAGAGAAAAAGCACATACCATTAGGGAAATGCTTGTTCTGCCTGCTATGGTAAAAATGGCAGAAACAACACATGAAAAACAATATGGTGACAAATGAAAATGCATTTATTTGTCAGTAAATACTGTTGGAAGATGCATGGAAAACGTTGCTGAAGATCTGTAGAAACAAGTATTAGAACAAATTATGCAGTGTGGGAGATCTGCTATACAGCTGGATGAAAGTACAGATGTTTAATATACCTCAGTTTATGGTATTTGCTGGATTCTGTTTCAATAATTAAATACCTGAAGAACTACCTTTTTCTGAGCTACTAAAGGAAAGATATGTTGGAGAACATATATTCTCGACAGTAAATTACTTTTTTAATAAAAACAATGCTTTATGGAAACACTGTTCAAGTATAAGCACTGATGGAGTAGCTTCTTTGACCAGAATAAAAAAATGATTCCAGGGTAAGGTTACAGAGATAGGACCACATGTGAAAGTCATTCACTGCATCATTCATAAACATGCTATGGCAGCAAAGATGTTGGAGCCAGAAGTGCATATAGTTCTACAGGATGTTATCAATATGGTTAATTTTATAAAACAAAATCTTGAAATAGTAGAGTCTTCATAATAGTTTGTATTGAGATAGGGTGTGACCATGAAAATCATTTGTACTGCGCAGAGGTTTGCTGGCTATCTTGTGGCAAATTCCTTTAAAAGAGTTGTCAAACTTGGAGATGAGTTATTAATTTTTCTTCTACAAAAAGGGAAGTGTTCCTAATTTTGCTGACCTTTTCTGTGATGACAAGTGGCTGTCAGTAGTATGCTACTACTAGATATTTTGGTAAAATAATGACACTTAATCTGTCCTTCAAGGTAAAGGTGACATCTTTAAGAATGAGTGAGAAATGAACTGCTTTTCAGAAGAAAATTATGCTTGGAGAGAACATTTTGAAAATGGATGTTTGGAAATGTTTCCATTGTTACGTTATTTTGTTGCTGAAAACTATTTGTGTCTCCCTATAAAAACTCTCATATCTGTACACTATGCAAACTTGGAACCAGAATTTTCTAACCTATTTAAAAATCTTACAAAATATTTGAGTGGGTTTTGACACATTAGTTAAAATTGCAAAAATGCAAGACCTTCCATTTAGTTTGCAAGAACAACTGATGCACATCAGGAAAGATGGGAATTTAATAGATGAATTTAAACAAAAACCTTTGCATAATCAGTGGATGGGATCATGATTTATTAAGCATAGCCAATGAGGCAATTCTTCCACTTGGATCTATGTGTCTTTGAGGGTTTTTTTTTTTAAGCTATGACAGCCATTAAAATGAACAATTAAAATAAAGTGAATTTAGAACCAGACCTTTGAATCTCTGAATCTCAAAGTATTAAAGAGAGATTAATGAAGCATATTCAATCACATTGATCTCACTACAAATATTATTATTATTATTGATAATATTAGTGAAAGCAAAAAGTTTTCTGTAAAATTAATAAATACAAATAATTTTAAATATTTTTTATTTCATCTTCATTTAATCCTTTTTAAATACCTATTTTTTGTGCATGTTTTATTGTGTACATAATGTGTTCATACAGTAGTATGTGTGTGTAATCTATAAATAAATATACATATATTGGGGGTGCATGCTCAAAAATTTCTTACTGATAAGGATGTGTGATTAAGAACGTTTGGAGACCACTGTTGTGGGGGAGCATGCTATCAAACAGTGTGGCTGTCTGGAATGCTGATTGAGCCTGTAGGTATTCCCTGGAAGTTTTGCCACTGATTTTCATGAGGCAAAGTATTCTTATATAATGGCTTTGAATAAGCGCATGGTTATATTTCTACCTCCATCTAGCTAGTGTAAGCAGATGACAAGTAATTTCTGTAATGCAGGCAACATGCCTAGTAGAATTAAGTTTAGATGGTGTGTTCTTCAAGCTTTTGAACAGATAGTGTAATCAAACAGTGAATATTTCTTGATTCTTTTGAATTAAATTCAAGCAATTGAATTAAATGTGGAAGACTCAGTATCCATTCCTAATATCCTAAACTAATCAAAGAGTTGAAACCCGAGATGTAGGGAACTTTAATATGTATTTAATTCTTCACAAGAAAACTTTTAAATACTCATTGGCAAGTTGTTGCAAGTAATTTTGCCTTTATATCCTGCCTTTATATCCTTTGTTGAATGATCATGTGAAAATTTAGCAGATGTAGGGCTTACAGTTTGGTACTTGTAAAATCACATCCCCTCACTTACAAATACGATTTCTGTAATTAAAACCCTGTTGTCTCTTTGATATATTTAGGCTCCAGTTCAGTGAAGCATTTATATTCACACTTGAAATGTAACGTGTCTTAGTCTTTTGCTGTTCATTGAAGTTCTGACATATGTGCCCGATATTAAATGTGTGGAATATAGGTGTGGGCTTAAAATAAATTGGGTGCCTGAGTGGTTGGTTGAATTTGGATCAGAGTGATTTGAACTTTTCTACAGTGATGTTTAACGTAGGATATAACTGGAGTAATTTCAAGTAAAAAGTAAAAGAAGTTGACTCTGTGCTATCTGAGAATACTGTGCCTTTAAAATGCATGCGTGGTATGCTATAATTCTGTGTTGGAGAATAAATGAATTCCATGTTATCATGTGTAGTATGTGATATTGTACCAGCATTAAACCCCTTCTAATAGTTCTTCCATCTC
Source organism: Egretta garzetta (assembly GCF_000687185.1). Classification (NCBI taxonomy): domain Eukaryota; kingdom Metazoa; phylum Chordata; class Aves; order Pelecaniformes; family Ardeidae; genus Egretta; species Egretta garzetta. Next base: position 2,773,050 of record NW_009260410.1, read on the forward strand.
ATTGCTGAAAAGATGTATCAGTCTTTGTTTGGGGTATTCTTTTAATAGCCAAATGTTCTCTAGATCCATAGCAATGAGTATATTCTGAAGAATAGAAACTGCTGTTAAAAGAGCAGAAGTGTAGATTTACTGGACAATTTATCCTTACCTAAAAATATTTCCAGTGATACCACGTTGTGTCATTATATTAAATTTTCTGCATCTTCGGTTGATGGATGTCAAGTAATATTTACATATACCGGTATACTATTGATCTGTCCAATTGGCCAACATTCTTCCTAACACAGCTCTTTTATTGTTAAGAGGCTTTCAGAGTGTTTTGTTATGGTTTATCGTTTAAACTGGGTGGTGCTGGTGTTCTGTTAAGAGTACCATACAGACTACTACATGTATCAGCATAGTTTACTGCCAACTCCTGAGACCTGAAAGAACAATGTAATTTTTATTTAACTCACAATAGGCAGTACAGTGGCTATCTAGATCCTTATAGTCTTACTGTTAGGAAAGACCTAATCTTACACTGGGCTATCCAGTGCTTCCCTTTCTGAAGTGTGTCCTTCTTTTCTCTTGTAGTTATTTCACTAATTTTTCCTTGGTAGCACCACACTTTCTTTCCCAAACCTGCAACGCTTACAACAGGCTGTCTGGATTGGCTTCCATTAGCCCAAAATTTGTGCATACAGCTTCACCCATTCTTTTGAGTTTTATTCAATAAAATAGCTGATAAAGCAGCTGTATTTACAAGTTATTTGCTGTAAAAATGGCTAATACCATGCCATTCCAAATAAACACCTTTCCAGATCATGTATTTTAATTTTATTTATTTTTTTCTCATAAAAATAAGCTTTTAAAGTTAAGTATTAACTACTTCAGTCATTATTTTGGCATTAAATTACATAAAAAATATCTTTCCTTTTAATTTCTATTCCCCAGGCCTGTATGCAGAAAGTGGAAACACGTGACATGCTTGAACTGGAGAAGAAATTAATGGATGCTGTAAATTGTGTTGCTTTCCTGATAGAATGTGTCAACTTTTCACCAGCAGACATTCGACTGAACAGTAATGTTTTTCAATGGTATGCACGAATGCCAGATATCTTTGAAGAGCACAGAAAAATAATTAAAGAAAAAACAGATCAGTTTCAAGATGGTCTTAAGGTTTGTAATAACACTATTTTAAAAATTCTTGAGCTGCTAATTTTGAATGGCATATAGGACACAAAATAGTAGATGTAATAACCTCTTTTATTTTCCCATATATTTTAAAAAGAAGTTTGAAGTAGATGTTTTCATATTATTCTTTGTATTCACTGATTTTTGCCTGCTTTCCACTCATTTGCTTATCAAGTATCCACGAGTACTGCAAGATGAGCAGGATAATTGAAATAAGGTAGTTTTATAACATAAGTACATCTTGATTCAGGTTTGGTTTATTTGGTTTTATTTTTTAATCTCTTATACTTTACATGTATTTTATCTCTGTTAGAATTTTTTTCATGATATTTACTAGGCTTTTACAGTACAGTTTGTTATATTATCTAAGTGATGGGGTCTCTCCACAAGGATTGCTGCTGATCTGTTACTATTACTGCCTGTATAGCTGACTGCTTTGGTTTTCTTGCGCTCCTTAGTCTCATCATCATTTTGTCTTAGATCATACATGTTTTGAGATAGTGAGCTTCTATGTTTATGCAGTGCATTTAAAGAAATAGCTGGTAAGTGTTACAAATAAATAAAAAAAAAATAGTGTTATAAATAAATATGCAGCATAGACTCTGTTATCTTGAAACACGTTATTGCTTTGTATAGTTTGATGCTTGGTTTCAGACATTGACCACTACTGATATTCAATGTGGCACACGTGTTGTGGAGTTGTATATATGAGGAAAAAGCTATCCTTGAACTCTGTGGCTTTAAGACAAGAGACACTTCTGTCTTGTGAAATTGTTTAGCTTTTCTGTCATTTAATTAATCCTATTACTCTATTTTAATTTGAGATATACTAGGAATTTGAATTTAGCTTTCTATTATTAGCCTGCTGACAAAGTCCATCGCAAAAAGCAGAAATTTCTAGGTCCAACTATATCCTATAACATAGAATCAAAAGTCATATCTGTCAGTTAGCCCAGTAGGTCACTGCAGGTAACAATAAGATTCAGGGCAAATTCTGTAATTTTGGTGGAATAAATACTCCTGTGCAAATATGTTAGATGTCTGGGATTTTCTGCAAGAATAACCTGTCATACTATAGCAAATCAGAATGGTTATTCTTTCTTCTTACAGAAATTTATTGTGATTTTTAAAAATGATTATATGCTTGCTTGATGTTTAATTAGATACGCTGTGAACAATTTGTTGAGGAACTGAAAAGCTATTCTAAGCAGGTTGAAGAAATTAGCACATTTGGAGATACTCAGGAAGTCAACAGATATTTGAAGAAAGCTCAAGCATTAAATGCAAAATTGGATCTTGCTGCTGACAAGGTACAGATTATAGTTCAAACTAGTCAAGTAATATAAATTGTAAATCTTAATATTTGTGTTATCAGAATCAACAGTTTGCTTAGTAACGCAGTTACTGATATGTGGCAAAATAATTCTTCTTTCAGCTATGAAATATTTTTACATTATCTGAGATTTAAACCTCAAATTTACTGAGCACAGTAATTTGTTATTATGTGGTCTTGAGTTAGTAGGGCAGCACTTTGCATAGTGAAAGAGTGGATTAAGTTTACATAGGTTTGTTTAGAAGTGATACTTTTATGTTCTTGGAAGTACAATTCCTGATGCTCATTATTACTTCCTGTCTGTTAAAGCCTCCATGGCACTGCAAGTTGTAGAGGAATGCCCAGGTACCATTTTAAACCTCTAACTATACTGATCTATTGACTAGCATGAATGTTGAGCTGTTTCTCTTAAAGATTGCTTTAACTGCAAGCAGTGGCAGCAGTTACATAATAGACTGGACTGGTTTAGTAAGTCAAAACTTAATTTGAAGCTTGTTGAAGACACCAGAAAACCTCCCTAGTCCCTGTGGTAAGGACCTGGTATCATGGACAGCTTTGTTTGTATTTCAACTCACTTATGTCTCAACAGATTGATCAGTTTAATTCAGAAGAGGAGTCCTTTGGATGGCCAGTTTCTCAGTACCCTCAGCATAAAAACATCCGGAATACTCTCGCTCCATATCTTCGTCTCTATGAAATGACTGTTGAATTCAACAGAAAACACAAAGACTGGACAGAGGGGTCATTTACAGAAGTGAATCCAGACAAAGTAGAGGCAGATGTAGGAAACTACTGGCATGGACTGTATAAACTAGAAAAAGCCTTCCATAATTCTCCAAATGCATTAGCAATAACAAGACAAGTTAAATCAAAAGTGGAGGAATTCAGATGCCATGTTCCTCTAATCCAGGTGATCTGCAATCCAGGTTTGCAAGAAAGGCACTGGGAAGAGATGTCAAAAATTGCTGGTTTACCACTGTCTCCTTCTGAAGACTCAAATGTCTTGTCATATATAAACTTACATCTTGAACCATTCCTAGAAAAGTTTGAGACCATCAGTGAAACAGCCAGCAAAGAACATTCACTTGAGAAAGCTTTAATGAAAATGATTTCTGAGTGGGATCAAATGGAGTTCACTCTTCTTGCCTATAGAGAAACAGGAACCCATATTTTATCATCTGTAGATGATATTCAGATGTTATTGGATGACCACATTGTCAAAACTCAGACTATGAGAGGCTCTCCATTCATTAAGCATTATGAAAAGAGAATAAGGTAATTTTTTTCTAATAGAAAGTCACCAAGTAATGTTACCAAATAAGAAATCTTTTCTGCTTAATCTAATGCATAGGGACTTCAAATACTTTTGTTTATCCTTCTTAAGCAGTGAATTGATCTCATTTTAAAGGGCTAAAGCTTTTGTCCCGTGTCAACTACATGCTACTTAATCCTGTAAAGCTGATTTTTACTTTTAATTAATGATATGGGAAGCGCTAATGCATTGGAGCGGTTGCTAAACATTTTTAACGCACTCTGGTACTTAAGGTACCATATGCATCATAACATTACCTTTGTTTTACCAGATAAAACGTATCTAAGGTATAAATGGAAAGGTTGTAAACTAAGAGAATATAGTCTAAACTTTCTACCTAAATTATAAAGCTACTGAATCTTTTAGCTCTTCAGCAATAAAAAATGTTAAGGCTTATGTAAGGGAGATGAAGAAAATGAAAACAAGACAAATTTCAGGGAAGTGACAAAAGATTTTTTTTTTTCCTAATACAGAAAATTAAATTCCAAAACTTAGAATTGTCTTCTAAAAATTTTATACTTCCATCTTTGAGCATAGATTCTAATCTGATTTTGTCTTTTTCCTCAACAAATACCCTACTTGCTTCTTAAATCTCCCAAACATAGCCATAATGTGGAAACTCAAAAATCTTTCATCTAAAGTTTGGCTATAATTATGTAGCTATATAGGTACCTCCAAACTCCCAGTAACCTGCAAAAAATGCTATTTCAGATTTCAGCACATATTCAGTAAATATGAATACATATAAGTACATGTATGTACATGTATGTTCCAATACGTATTTGTTCTCTAATTACTATTGTACTATGGTATAAGAGTTCCTTCCTTATTTATGTAAAATGGTAGGTTTTGCCTATTTATAAGGAATAAGCACACCGTGGCAATTTTATCAGAGCTTTTTGGTGACTGAAAGCGTTTGTAATAAATAAAAGGTATTACTATTACTTCAGTCTTTGAGATCTAGGTGATTACACAATGGTTGCTTTCTCAATAGCCCAACAAAGCATGTAGAACTCTGGATTCCTGACAATGATTATTCCGAATTCCTCATCTTAATTTTTGTGTGGTTTTGGTGTAAGCAAATTAACTGACCTGCCTAACTTTCCTCTTGGAAAGCTCTCTACCTCTTGGTAGAAGCAAAATGACCAGACATAAAGTACCAATACCTAAAAGATGAAAGAGGGACTTTGGGTAGAGAAGGTACCTGCAAGCAACACTGTCTATTGTTTAGAATCTGTGGCAGGTAAATGAAGGAAGGAAGAAGTTAAGTATGTTTTCACATGTTTCATTTCACAGGACTCAGTGCAGCCCATGTATGAATGTCCTGCTGAGAAAATTATTGCCATGGTTCATTTATACAATATATATTTTAACAGCGTGCACTTTTAATAATAATTCTATCTGTACTGCCCAGTGGTATGGGAGTTGTAAAAAAATGATGCTCACTGTTTTTATACAGGAAAGAAGAATATATGTATTTGTTATAGCATTATAAATAGTATTTTATTTTTGTATATTTTTTTTGCAAATTGCTCACATCAATTAATTAGGAATACCAATGACATTAGAGAACTGATAATATCACATCTGTCTGATATTGGTGAGATAGGAAGAAGTGTCAAACAGTGGTGATAGTAATGTTAAAATTATGCAGAAAAACTGAGGACACTGAGACCACAGGATCTTGAATTTTTGGCTATCAAAAGTAAAAACTGAATAGTTATTGAATTATAATATTGTATACTGATAGTGGTATGCAGTAATATTGAAGGACTCTTTAATCTATCAGACAAATGCATTCAACATCCACAGTTGGAATTTGAAGTCAGTAATAAAATGTGACTAAACCATTGGACTATTTACTCTACTACTTGAAATCCTTTAATGACCACATGTCTTTTTAGGACAATGCCTACAGATTATTTTTTTTTTTAGTACTTTAGGTTACTTCCATGTCTGTCTTTTGCCATCTCAGCCTGTCTATCCTAACAAACATTTATAAATAGGAGTCTGGGCTTTGGTGTATGCCAGAAACCAGATTACATTCATACACAGTTGAAGTGAATTTGTCCACAGATATCTTTACATGCTGAATTGTGTGCTAGGTTTATTCACTGATACTGTTAGTCTATTTGTTGGATTAGCCTAGTTCATGAAATCCTGCAATCAACCTTACAGATGATCCAGTTGCAGAAATTAATGTGGACTTTTTTATGCAGGAAATCAGCCTAGGTGAATATGATGTTCTGCTGAAATCTGGAAACTTATACCTGTTGCACTTGCTGCTGAATATGCAAATTGCCACAAAGATCTTAGCAGTCTGCTGGAAAAGTTTTACTCGAAGCATCAATTAATGCATTTGAACTAATGCTATTTTATAGGGAATGGGAAGGAAAGCTGTTGTTGGTACAGGAGATCCTCGATGAATGGTTGAAGGTTCAGGCTACTTGGCTTTATTTGGAGCCAATTTTCAGTTCTCCTGACATTATGGCTCAGATGCCTGAGGAAAGTAGACGGTTCAGTACTGTGGTTAAGACATGGAAAGACTTAATGAAATCAGTTTTTCAGGTAAGTACTGCTGTCTTAAGAATATAGAGTGAATTTATAGTATGTAGCAAAAAAAAAATTGCTCTGATAACACAGTAATTTGTTTTCTGTTTCATCTTAGCCCCTGTTCTTAGATTTTTATTTAAAAATTATTTTTCAGGACTGTTTCACATAGAATCATAGAAGCATTGTTTGGGAGGGGCCACTGGAGTTCAGTTAGTCTAACTTGTTTCTAAAAGCAGAACTTTGGCCAAAATCACATCAGGTCAGCCACATTTGTTTAGCCAAATTTCAAAAATCTCCAAGGACAGAGATTCTTGCAGATTACCTCCAGAGACTTCAGTGCTGCAGAACTTTCCTAGTGAATAATTTTTTCCTAATGTCCGAGCTGAACCTCCCAGGCAAACCTTTGTACTTGTTATCCTTGTTGCCAACCTGTCACTGCGGAGAAGTTGGGTCTGGTTTTGGTTGGGTTTTTTGGTTTGTTTTTTTTTCAAATGCCCCTCATGTAGTTCCTGGCTACAGTTAAATTCTATCTTAATTTCCACTTCACCAAGATGAACAAGTGCAGCTCTCCCAACCTCTTTGCATAGGCTGTGTGCCATTCTGCTGAGTAAAATTAAGCAGCATACAAACCAAAGTAACATAGCAATGATGATCCTGGCACTATAGGTCAATTGGCATGAATCAGTGAAATTTTAGACCAGTTGTGCCTTTTGAAAAATGCTATTTATTTGCATATTGAATGGTAGAGATGCCTCTGTAACTTTAAACTGTTTAGATATTTGACTTGCTTCAAAAGTACTACGCTGATCTACTGTACATCAGTGCATAAGGCAGTTGTCAGACACCATCACTGCACATGTCTGGCAGTTCAAAATGTTACTGTCTGGCCAATCTGCTGCTGCTTTGACCCTTTCCAGAAGTTAGCCCTGTTATTAGGATCAATTGATGAGATTATATGAATGCTCTTTGCTTCAGTAGTTAGGTGTTCTCAGACTTGGGTCAGGTTAGATGGGCTATATTTGCCAGCTTGACTGGATGAAGAACACTCCTAGTCTCTTCTGCTGACTCTGCTGAGAGGGCAATAGCTTCTAGCAAAGAGGTGGTACCAGTAAGGGAAGAGGTAACATCTGAAACTGGCACAGCTGATTCTTCAGCAGTTATATAATCAATGGTCTGAATGGATGCTCTACAAACTCTTTTCCTCAGGGAATAACCAGTTACCTAGCAATTCTGGTAATCCTATTATGTAATTCCAATGGTTGTCAGAATGGTTAGAAAAAAATGCATTCATTCTGAAAAAGTTCCCTAATATCAAGGACATTTCTAGTGTGGTGTTGCAGTTTTAATATTTTTTTTTAACTGGGTTTACTAAATTATTCAACAGACTTGAGAAGACTTATGAGATCCAGTGTTTTCCAGGGGAGGGACATAAGGCTGTAGTTAGAAGGGAAAAAATTAGAAGCTTTGGTTTCATCTGTCTCATGCCTTTGCAGAACTTTCAGAGATACGTTATGTCATTAGGGCAAATGCTAAAATCTTCACTCAGTCTAAGAGCTTTTGGTCTGAGCCCTTCACATTGTGATGTGGTCTTTAATGTAGGAATACACAAAATGTGTAGTATACAAAAAGAAGCATTTGCTTCCTTTCCTGGCAATTCAGCTTGATCACTTAAAAAAAAAAGTTATTTTTAATTTTTTATTACACTTTTATTCTTTCTCATTCCCTTTCTCTCCCTCCCTTTCTCCTCCCCTCCCCCCTTTTCTCCTTCTGTCTTAAACTCCCCCATCCCTCTTTCTCTGTTTTCCTTTCTTCTGATTTAGAAGAAAATGAGGAATTTATCCCACAGAGCTGTGAAAACAATAGTGTTCATTTTCGGGAAGAAATTTGGTAAAAATAAATAAGGGCAAGAATTTCATAATTGTGTTGAGTATTATACTTCTGAACATTGTGTGCTGAATGATCTGTTTTGATAAAATCTTCTCATTCAGATATTCAGTGCTAATCAGATACAAAGTATTTTTTGAATGTGATATATGTTATCACTGACAAAAAAAATATCACCTTTTGTTTGCACAGGAGAGTGTAAATGCCAAAATAGAAGTTTAACAATCTAAAGTTGTTTTTGACTAAACAAGTAGGCATTATTTTCCAGAAGATGGCACTCTGTTTCCGCAAATGCAATGTTTGTGTTGCATGGCTTAAAAGAATGCTCTTCCCCAGTCTATATGAATGATCTTTCTTAAAGCATAAAGCTAACTTAAGTCTGTTCATGTTTTTTTTTTCATTTATATGCCATTGTATTATAAAATTGCTATGTATTATAAAATTCCTTTATTTACTTAGCTTTTCATCACAAATTTGAATAATTATATATTATTCATTTTAAATATCTAATTTAAGCAATGCACATTAATGAGGGTTAAATTACTTACTGGTTTAATTTCTGCTTCCCACAAATTAAAAAAAAAAAAAATCTAGAAACCTAGGATACAGACACTTTTCTGTCTTTGTGGGGAAGAAAGCAAAGAAAAAAAATTCCAGACTGCAAACTGTGATATGTTAAAAATTTTATTTAGAAACTAGTTAGTGGTGGTCTTTTAACAAGGTATTCAAATTATTTTTTATATGCTTGATTTATAGTGTTTTTTTGATACACTTTTTTCCCCGATTGACACTGACAATGTCACTGACAAAATAAGTTACACTGATGTTTTGAATGACTGAGGTTGATGACATTCCCTTTTTTTTCATGCCTTACCAGAACTGTAGATAGGAAATTTATGTTGAAGTATAAATTATTTTTTTCCTGACTTTTTCTCATATGAAAGAAAAAACAAGCAGGAAGAATGCCATTTATAAAAATGGCAACACAGCTTTGATTTGCTTTATCAGTTGCACTTATTCTGTTTGCTGATGACAAATGTGCTAAGAAAGGGAACAAAACCTTTTTCTGTTGACAACATATAGTTATACGGTTGTTTGTGTATTGAAAACTGTTTTATAAAATGAATTATGAACTATGTTTGTATGCTGACAGCTTAATTGTGTATAGATGAAAAGTATATGTAGTTATTGAGTTTGTTCTGGTTTGGTATGATGCAAGAGGTAAGTAACAGAAGGTAAATGTATTTCATGTACAAAGGAACACTATGATTATTGTATTAGGGAGGTGCACCCCCATGAAGAGCAGTTAGGTAAACATACAATTCTGGTTTTTTTCAGTAGATTGGAAGTACATGTGTAACATGAGCAGGGAATTGAATGAAAGCTGAATGCGTGTTGCAAATAATTTCAAAGTGTTTTTGAAATGAAACTGAACTTGGAATTTATTATTAAATTCTCCAAACTGAAGCTGAACAGCAGTCACGTTACTGGGACAAATCTGCATTGTCATCCTGTGAGGGGTTTGTTTCTTAAAGATTCCTTTTGCACCTTCTAGGCTTTGCACAGCAGTCTAGCCTGTCTCTCCTCATCCGTATCTTGCAAGATGAGTCACCCATGCTTCTGCTTTGTGAGACTGTGTTGTTCTGCAAACCCTATCAGGGACTTTTCTGAGTGGGACATTCTGTATTTGTAATGGGCTCTGACAAAAATAGTCTGGGTACATCTTTGATTTCTGCTGTCCATTTTTTTTGTTGTTGCTGTCAGCAGTTCTTTAAAAGCCCTCAGCAGATTAACTAGTCTGAAATTCTCCCTACCAATGCCTTTGGTGTTTCTTATGGTTGGGTATACCCATGTCTTTTTTTATTTTAATCCTGGATATGTGTTCTATGCTGTGTGCTTACAGGTGCAGATTCACTGGGCAGAGCAGAGGGGACCTAAGAGTTGACTAACATTTCTAGTTAGCTCTGTTTCTGTCTCACCTGTGATCATTCTGGCCCCATTCAAATTCCAGGGAAATGCAGTCTGATTTAGGTGGCAAAGGAGAAGCTATTGCAGAAACTGTTCCCAGACTTTGGGAAGTGGAACAGGGATTTGGGATTTATCACTCTCCATTTCCTTGTCAGGACATTACAGAACACTATATATTGCAACAGGAGTGGGTTTGAACCAGTTCACAGTTAATGAGTCAGTTAATGTACTGGTACAGGCCTGTACTAGAACTGAACTAGAATAAATTCACTCACAGATGAACCTAAGCCCATACTGGAACTGAGTAGAAGCATTTGATGAGTTTGACTTCCTCAGTCATAAATCTGCAAAATTTTCGAATTTTCAATGTGTGTCATGTTTTGCTCCCAAAACCCCATACTTGGTGAGTAAGACTGGAAAATGTAATTATGATTAGGCTATAAATTGGTCATAAGGCATTATTAAATGCTAGAACCTGATGTTCAGACAGCTGTATTTTGTTAAAGCTTCTCAGCTTGGCAACCTTTAGGTCTTTTGTGAAATCTTTTTTGTATTTGTATTAATTGAGATAACTTTTATCTTCTGCAGTAGCTTTTCTAGGCATTTAATTTGAGAGGTTACTTCGGAAAGCACTAGAAAAATTTTGAAAAGCACTATATGTCTTAGTATATATGTGGTGGGTTGACCCTGGCTGGATGCCAGGTGCCCACCAAAGCCACTCTATCAGTCCCCTCCTCAGCTGGACACGGGAGAGAAAATATAACTAAAAGCTCATGGGTCAAGATAAGGACAGGGAGAGGTCATTCATCAATTACCGTCACGGGCAAAACAGACTCAATTTGGGGAAATTAGTTTTGTTTATTACCAATCAAATCAGAGCAGGGTAATGAGAAATAAAACCAAATATTAAAACACTTTCCCCCCACCCCTCGCTTCTTCCCTGGTTTAACTTCACTCCCAAATTCTCTACCTTCTCCTCACCCACCAGTGCAGGGGGACAGGGAATGGAGGTTGGGGTCAATTCATCACCCGTTGTTTCTGCTGCTCCTTCCTCCTCAGAGGAGGACTCCTCACACTCTTCCCCTGCTCCAGCGTGGGGTCCCTCCCATGGGAGACAATCCTCCACAAAATTCTCCAACGTGAGCCCTTCCCATGGGCTGCAGTTCTTTACAAACTGCTCCAGTGTGGGTCCCTTCCACAGGATGCAGTCTTTCAGGGGCAGACTGCTCCAGCGTGGGTCCCCTGCAGGGTCACAAGTCCTGCCAGCAAACCTGCTCCAGCCTGGGCTCCTCTCTCCACCTGGCCACAGATCCTGCCAGGAGCCTGCTCCAGTGCAGTCTTCCCATGGGTTCACAGCCTCCTTTGGGCCTCCATCTGCTCCGGTATGGGGTCCTCCCCAGGCTGCAGGTGGAGATCTGCTCTGCTGTGGACCTCCATGGGCTGCAGGGGGACAGCCTGCCTCACCGTGGTCTTCGCCAGGGGCTGCAGGGGAATCTCTGCTCCAGTGCCTGGAGCACCTCCTCCCCCTCCTTCTTCACTGACCTTGGGGTCTGCAGAGCTGTTCCTCTCACATATTCTCACTCCTCTCCCCTGCTGCTGATTGCCCAGCAGGTTTTTCTTCCCCCTTCTTAAATACATTATCCCAGAGGTGATACCACTGTTGCTGATGGGCTCAGCCTTAGCCAGCGGTAGGTCCATCTTGGAGGTGGCTGGCATTGGCTCTGTTGGACATAGGGGAAGCTCCTAGCAGCCTCTCACAGAAGCTGCCCCTGTGACTCCTCTGCTACCAAAACCTTGCCACACAAACCCAATACGATATATTTTGTAATCTACAAGGTCTATAAATATAGGAACCCCAGTGTTTATCCAATAATGTATCTTAACAGGTGTTAGGTGCTATTGTAAAAAAAAATTGAAATATTTTTTGTATTCTTAAAGCAAGTATAACTTTACACGTTTTACTAGCAAAAACCTTCAAACATTCATTTAGCTAGTAAATGCGTTAGGAACAGAGAATACCTTTTTTTAGATCACATTACTCATTTGCATTGAACTCTGGTAGATGAATACCACTTAAAATGTGTGACTGTGTTATTGCAATGAAAGTACACTTTTAAAAAGCCATCAAAATATTTAAATTGTTCATGTTGCTTAATTGCATAACCCACTTGAATAACCAGTGTAAATTGATGCTGCTCCAACAGAATGATGGAAGTTTTCCTGTTTCATGAATTGATCCTGTTTTGAAAAATATTTCCAAAAATAATAGTTTGTGTTTTGAAAAACTTACTTTAATACCAGCTGCCTAACTACTTTTCCAGGGAAGTCTGGCAATGAAGGAGGTTAGTAGATAACCCTGACAATGGTTTGAGTAAAGCAGAATTTGAAATAAAGATTAATTTTGCTTCAGACTTCCCGCAGTGCTGTGTGGTGATTTACTTGAGAAGGCATTAACATTTTTATCTGGAAAAATTTCTTTTCCAGGATAGACGTGTGTTGACAGTAGTAATAATAGACAAGATGTTGGAAAAACTGAGGAAGTGCAATGAATTTCTGGAGCTAATTCTCAAGGGACTTAATGAATACCTAGAGAAGAAACGCTTGTTTTTCCCCAGATTCTTTTTTTTATCTAATGATGAACTCCTTGAGATTCTTTCAGAGACCAAAGATCCTACTCGGTATGGTAATTTTTAATAGATGTGTTTGTGACTCACAGTACATGCAGATAGTTCTGACATATTGTTTCTCTGAGCCCAGAACTCTCTTTTTTCCTCACTGACAGTTACGGTATTAAGCATCTACTTGGTTAGATTTTATGATAGGTGAATGCAGAGTAATTTTTAATGTGGGTAATTAAATTCAGTTCTGCTTTCTAAACTAGTAACCCTTCCATACACTGGTTTTCAGAAGAATCAGAAATTCATATAGTAATTCATGGTGAAATTAACATACCTGATTTTTCCCAGTAGAAAATTGAATATCAGATAGAACCTGCATACCACTGACTTGAGTTTTACCTTTCTAGGGGCAGTTCTAATTAAAGTATTTCAGAAGTTTTTTCGCAATGTTTTAACTTTCTCTGGGATTTCTACTCCCCAACTACATTCAGGATTAAACTTCAAAAAGTATAACTCAATATAAGTCTGTCTTATACTGAGTGGAATTAACTCTACGAAGATTCCTGCAGAAGCGATCTTGTTAAGCAACATAGCCTTTGCTATAAGCAGAGGAACTGGGGTTTGATTCCTAATATTTAGACTTGATATACAGTGAATACTTGATGTATAATACTTGATAGTGAATACAGTGCAAGGTCATGCAAAAATAAGAACAAAAATAAATAATAAAATGCCAGCTCAGACACAGAGAAATATTCATACAGTACAATGAACAGGGCAAGAGATCTTGTGAGGAAAAAAAATCTTAAAGGTTTTTTTAATTGTTTATTACAAGCTATTGTATGAAGATTTACTCAAATTCCTTAATGTTTACTATAGTTGCTGTTTAGGTACAAATAATGGAATTTTAGTTACTGTAAGTGGATTAGCAGTTAAAGAAAGAATACTTGTTTATCCTTACTAGTTTATATGTTACAGAGAATATAAGTGATATTTTACATATTTAAACTGATCTTCAAAAAATACTCCAGTAGGAATTTTGAAGGGTGTAGTACACAAGAATTATTGTTGAGGTTGAACTTTTTTTAAACAAACTTAAAATTATCATTTAAGCAAATTATTCAGAATTTTTTTTTTTTTTAATTAGATGGTCTTTGGTAGTATTGGCAAGAAAAAATTGTCAGAAGCTGTTTAATACTAGTTTTGTTTTCTAGAGTACAACCTCACTTGAAAAAGTGTTTTGAAGGAATTGCAAAGGTGGAATTTACTGATGTATTAGATATTACACACATTAAAAGTAGTGAAGGAGAGATGGTGGAACTCATAGAGACAATCTCAACATCAGAAGCTAGAGGTCAAGTTGAAAAATGGCTGGTTGAACTGGAGGCAGCTATGCTGAAGTCTGTCCACAAGGTAACAAGTCATAACCTCTTATTTTCTAGGCTAATGTCATTCAGCATTAATTTTTTCAGTAAACATTAACATATACTGGAATGACTTTTTATTCTTTGCACCTAGAATGAACATTAAAACAATTAATTCAGTCTTTAAAGATTATGTGTCCTTTTTTTTTTTTTAGTTCTGGTGTCAATTTCTGGTTGTAAAGTTCTCTAAAATTTTTTAAAATTAAATAGTAGAGTCAAAACCATTTGTGCCAAGGATTCTTTTGTGAGAGATTGTTCTATGCTTGATGTTGTATTAAGGGACAAGATTCAACTGAAAGATTGCCCATGTTTTTTTTAATTATGACTACCTTAATCAAGACCCTTAACTCTTCATATTGTATCATTCCAGTCTTTACAGTATCTCATTGCGTCATATATTTAAGCATCTCTATTGTCTTTTGTGGTCCTTTTCAATGTCAAGTGAGGTAATTAAATATGCACACACTTCCCCTGACTCTGTCTTACAGTACAACAGTTTATTTATTGTAGTGACATATCAGTACAGAAGAAAGTGAATAACCTGATCTATTTGGTGCATATCAGACATGGACAAACTGAGCTGCATGAATAAGAAATGGTTAAGCACCTTTTGTCTTCATTTAGCCTTGACTACAGAACTTTTATAATGTTTTAATGTCAATACAGACACATTTTTCTTTCATAGATGTATTTTTTTTATTGATGCTATTCTGTGTATAGATTGTTAAAAGCAAAGTAGCTCAAACTGCAACACAAATGGCAGATTTTTCACTCGGGTAGTTTAGCCTGCTTGTCTGAAGAGCCATCGAAATTTGCTGAGGAATTTGTTGATAATAAGACTTTTTTCTTGCTTGGGTTTTGTTAATGGCAGGGAAATAACCTGTTTATTAATACTGGAAGTTTTTTTCCAGTGCAAGTTTTTATTTCATTGGTATTATCCTTGAGAGGTGCTAGAAGCAGGTTAATCATTCTATTAATAGAAAAATACACTTGAGGTTAGATATAAGTTTAAATAGTATCATCTGCAAAATTAAAAGCTCTGCATTTTTACTAGAATGAGTAGATGAAAAAACTTTCAGTTTGGGATATTACTTCTAACTAAATTGTATTTGTACTGGTTTTATAGTTTAATTGTAGATGGAGCTAGAAAATTTTAAGTGTCTAATGACAAGAATCATTTTAGATGTATTGTGAAATCAGTTCTCAGAAATTTTGTGTCATTGTGTCATGCACATTATGACATTTTGTGGGTTTTTTGAGCTTGAGAGATTTGCTTGCAAGATACTAGTATTAGAGTTGAATTTGAGACTGAATCTAGACCCTGATTTATTTTTTTTATTTTCAGTAATGCAACCCAGCCTAAATTAATTCTAAAGCTAAACATTACCTGTTTTTACATGTAGTTATAATGGGCTTTTTCTTGTCTAGGTCATTGGGGATGCACTTGAAGCTTATCCAAAAACTCCACGTGTTAATTGGGTAAGAGAGTGGCCTGGACAAACAGTTCTTTGTGTATCCCAAACTTTCTGGACAATGCAAGTACAGATGTCTATTAGAAATGGCCAAATGGTAAGAATATTTTTAATTTAAATTTATGTCAAATTGATATGATGTAGTAGTAAATCAGACCTTTGGTAATAATGTTTTTGGATTAATAGGTGTTCAATGTACTAGTTAATCCTTTGAGTACCTACTTTAAAGATCTACCTGAAATGTGACCCTTGAAGACTTTGAAGTTGTTATTTGCTTTTGCATATAGGCACCAATGCTTCTGCACTATGTCATAGCGTATTCTATTTAGCTCAACATGCAGATGACATGTTTCCTTGAAAGCAGCCCGGTGTGTATTCAGGTGGTATGGACTAGCATAGCTTGTCTGTTTGTCTCTGGTGCAGAAGTCTAACTTACCTTCATTGATGTTTAGTGCTTTTTATGAAGATGGGCTAAGACTAGCTTAGAAGATGTATACCATCCTCACCCTTGTCAAATAATGCATATATATGCCTGACTGTTACAGAATTTATAATCTATTAGCTAATGCTAGTGGGCATAAAGGCACTTAAAGCATTGAATTAAGATTCAAGATACGTGTTTTGTAGAACCTTTATTCTGTTTATCACTAAGGCTTAATGCTCTCATCTGTTGCATTTGGAAGTGTTCCAGAATTGCCACCATGAGATGAGGCAACTAGACTTTCATTCTCTGGTGTTTGAACAGAAAGAAACATCAAGTTTTTCAGTTATACATAAAGTTATAACTTTGTGATACTTCACGATATTCTCTCTTCATTCCTGTTTTTTGCAATGACATTATCAATTGAAAGAACTTCTGCAGTATTGTATTTTTGGATTCTCCCTATTCATTTATAGCTGAGCTGTACCATAAACATGAAGTTAAATCTAGTCTTTAATCCATATATGGAACAGTATTTTAAGGCTGTGTAACACTTTCTGCTTATTCACAAGTTCAAGCAATGGCCTCTGGTAATAGTAGCTTTTTTGAGCAGCTGTGCTTCTAACATGCAAGGAAAAGAAGCTTCTGAATGTCTTGGAAGAGGGAATTAATTGGTGAAAGTGTTTCAGGAAGGAGAGGCAGGAATTCTAATCTTGGAGATTTTAGCCAGCCTCATCTTAATGAGTCTGTAGTTAATGTTGTCAGTGAATAAAAGAGGAAGTTAAGTAAGGATTGAATTACTGTGCTTGTAGGAATGTTTGTTACAGAATTCTGAGCCTATACAAAAGCTATTGTGCTGGTCTGTATCAAGCCTTTTCTGTATGTGGGCATGCCGAGAAACCTGTCCTTCCTGTAACTTTCACTCAAATTCTGTTGTAATGGGAATTCTGTTTGTCTGGCTTCAGCCCAAGAATCTTCGTTCTGCTGTGGAAAGGGGCTGTATGTAGTGAAGTGGTGGAGAGGCATTTGCATCTCCTGACAATCTGTTGCAAATCTGTGGCACGCAGAAGAACTCTCAGTCTCACACCCTTCATTATTCTTTCTCTTTTCCATTCCTGTGTTGTATACTAAAGGATAAGAAACATGACAGACAATTGGTGGCCACGTGAGAGGCCAAAAGCACTGCATTCTGCCTTAAGCACTTCAGTGTTTTCTGGGACAGGATGCCAATATCATTTGAGTCACTCATTAATGTGTTCACACACACATGCACATGCATACACACACGTCCCCTTTCAAACATTTTTGAGTTAATTGTTTCCAACAAATAACTGTTGTACATAAATCGAAGGTACAAATTTCTTATTAAAACCAAATAATGAACTAAGATGCTATATAAAAATGAAGGTGTTTCATAAATGTTGACAGCATTTTCTTGTGGACCATGTGCATTCTCAGTGAAATACAGTCATATGTTCAGAAGGATAGCACCAAAGAATGTCACTGATATGGGAGTTGAGGATGTATTCTGTGCCTCAACTGATACCTCACATTTGCTGAGGAAAGCTTGGTGGTAAGCAAGTGGGTTATTATCCCTGACCTGAGTGAGATATTTCAGATTTTGTCCTGCGCAGAACTTCTAATGCAACACTGTAGAAATTGAACTGCTTTTAAACTCTGTTTACTGCTTTATTCTCATAAAAGTAATATTAAACTGATGATTAATGTTTGGAAAATAACTAGCTGAGATGAGACATGTCAAAATCATCATAAGCTATTGAGGGTTACCAGTGCCAGTGTGTTCGGAGAGGAATAGCAGGCTAGCATGGATAAAAATCTAAACCAGACCTAGATAAGTTTTTCTCCAGACAAACAGAAGCCATTCCTCTATAGAAACATGCTTTGGTAAGAATGTATTACTAAGGTTAATTCCCACTTTTTTATTTCAATTCGGTAAGGCACTGCATCAGATCTAAGTACTCTCATAGTGCTTTCCTTAATTGGGCCTTTCCTGTTTACCAGCAACTTATTAGCCTGAAAGAAACTATCAATTACTGTGTAAAAGAAATGATTAAGCTAACTGAACACAGACCATAACCAGAAGTCAATAACATGAAAAATTGTAGAAAAATGCATTTTCTTGTTAATCTTTTTGAATTATAGATGTGCTATTGTTTCTAACTGGTGTGGGACATAAAAAGGTAAGGACTGTTTCCTGTGTTTCAGGAAGAAAAATAGTGTATGCTGGTTGGTTTCCAGATATGTATCATTGATGTGTTACATATGGTTCTGTAAAAGTAGGGAACCCACCACCCCCTATACCATATTGAACTACCAGTGAAGGAAGGACATTGTATTACTATTATAGTGAGAAGGAACTTTCTAACACAAAGCAATAGAAGTAATATAAGAAAAAATAATCGTGTTTTAGACTAGACATGCAACTACTTAACTTTTAAAAATTTTTGCAGGCACTAGAGGATTTTCTGGAACAGAATAATAGACAGATTGAGGACATTGTCACCTTGGTGCGAGGAAAGCTGTCTAAGCAGAATCGAGTGACTCTAGGAGCACTTGTTGTGCTTGACGTTCATGCTAGGGATGTTCTTGCATCTCTAGTAAGCAAGAAAGTCAAAGATGAGAGTGACTTTGAATGGTTAAGTCAGCTTAGGTACTACTGGGAGGTAAGTGATACTTCTCAATCCTATTAGAAGGTAATTTCTGTTCACAGTTTTTCAATTTCTTCTTGCTTGCTGACACAGAGAATGGTTACACTACTGTGAGAATTTCTGCTGATAAGAGAATACCTATAACCAATCACTTTATGGATTGCTAACTAGAATGGCCAGTAGCCAGACGCAAACAGTTTTTAATTAAAATTACTTTTTTCATCACTGCTGAGTCTCAGTACATTTGCTGAATTTGCAGGGGGGGGTTAGAATAGAGAATGCTATAGGGATAACAATTTTAAGTTAGAGGTTTTAGTCTGACTTGTTGTCAATATTATTTTATTTGTAGATTACATTTATTAGAAAAATAACAGTTTATACTGGATAGTGGTAGGATACGATATTTTACATTCATCAGTACAAGATGCCCTGCAATACAGCAGACATTAAAAAAAATGTATATGTAGACATGATACATGCAGTATCAGAATCATCAGACTGACCATAACACAGCTATTGGCCATGATTACTTCTATTTACCTTTTAGAATGTCCGTTAACTTTCTAAGTAGCTACACAACAGTTTTACTCTGCAGTATGGTTGGTAGGACCTTTTTTTAGATAACAGTTAGTGTAAAAAATGGTGGGTTTGTGTCAATACTTTAGTATCTATTAATTCGTAATGTGGTTTTTTTTTTATTTGAGTCACATTGAAACTGGTGTCTCAGAGCAAACAGTAGTCTGCCATGTAGTTGTTTCTAATAGCATTGGGCCTGTTAAGGAACTTGAGAAATAGTGTTGAGTTGTGGGTGTGGGGTTTTAAAAAATTATTTAATCAATAAAATGAATGCCTTGTTTCTTAGGAAGGGCATCTACAAACAAAGATGATCAATGCTGGACTGAGGTATGGATACGAATATCTGGGCAATACCCCTAGGCTCGTTATTACTCCACTTACAGACAGATGCTACAGGTAAAACTGCAGGTTACTAAATTTAATATATTAGCAAGAATTTATTTAGTTGAGATATTTTAATTAGTCCTGAGAATAGATGACTCTATAATTGTATTTTTTATGTTCTAATAGGCACAATTAGAATAGGGTTCATTTCTTTTGGTGGAATAGATTTGGTTCTGTATGAATATTTTAATTTAAACTTGTGATAAAATTAATCTTCTGTGACACTGTAATTAGTGATAAATTACAAGAGGATTTAGATTTAGAAAGTGGAAAGTAAGCTATTCTGTATGGTGAACTTCTAGTAAACGTCATACATTACTACACATTTGTAAACTACAGTTGGCCAGAAGCAAATAAACTATATCATCATAGGAAAATGCGGACATGAATGACATTTTTAGAAGTTTCTGATAAAAGTTACAGTGGCTGGAAAAAATAGCATGAAAATTTGTGCAATTCTTTTTTTTTTTCTATTATTTAATTTCTAGAACCCTATTTGGTGCACTAAACCTACATCTTGGAGGTGCCCCTGAAGGTCCTGCTGGAACTGGAAAAACAGAAACTACAAAAGATTTAGCAAAGGCTGTAGCTAAACAGTGTGTGGTTTTCAATTGTTCTGATGGATTGGATTACCTTGCATTAGGAAAATTTTTTAAGGTTTGGATAAATCTCGAGGATCATATTTTCAATTATATTAAAGCCCGTTAATTATTTTGGCACTTGAAGTATTCTTAAGGTATTGTAAATTTATCTTTCTCCACTTCCAGGCTGCTATATAATGCTACTGTTGTGCACATAGGTCTTACCATGTGTAAGAATCCAACTGAGATATCAAAATGTTTATGTGCTTTGAAAATGAAACATACCATAATGATTTTATTTGCTTTAAATAGGCAACATAGATGCTATTTCAATGAGTGCATTTTTAATAGCTAATGTCAAATTTTAGGGGACTTGAGGTTTAATCTAAACTCTAAATAAGCTGGTAAGAGCCATTATATTACACAAATCAAGCATATATTCATTTTGATATTAGCCTGAGTTAGGCAGCTCTGTATTATGAAAATCTCTCCTGAATGGACATCTGTGTCTTATAGTACAGTGTCCTGGCTTGGACTGGAATGATACAAAAATAGAGCAAGTGTGCTTTCCTCCCTGGCATTACTCTTACCTTCTGAGTCAGAGGTGGCATTGGAACTATGTAATTTGTCTTCAAAATTCCACATGGTGGAAGTTCACCAAAATAAGCTAAATTAATAGCTTTTATTTAGAATGATGAAAGCAAAATTCTGTGTCCTAAATGGGAATTTTAGAATTACTGTTAAAGCATGAGATGCCATTGAAAGACTACCAGTCTACAGAGATGGTACAGTAGCATTTGGGCAGCATCTCAGAAAAGATCTATGAATTAACCAGAACTGTAGGAAAAGAGAATTATTCTTTAGCTGCACTTTGCATGATGTGGTATGCCATAAAATGCAATAACCAATTGGTTAATTTTGTAATTTTTTTGTCACAGTGAACCATATTAGCATAGCTGGAAAAGAAGAGTAAGTTTTTTGGAGGCTTGTTTAGTGCTGAAATCTTCCCCCTTGTCCAGTTGCAAAATACTGACTATAAAAGTAAAACATGCAAAATGTGTGTATTTGATAGGCACTTTGCATGTGACAGAAGGATTAGGATTTTGGATTAGTTTGTACAGGCTTTTTGTCTTTTTTTTTTAAACAAGCAAACTTTATTTTTAAATTTCTGTAATGCTTTTTGCAAGAAATTCTATCTGGAGTGATGGGGTTTAAGAGTTAGTGCTCTGGATCATGGATATACGTTCGTTCTTTGCACATTAAAACTTTTTCTTATTGCAGAATTGTTTTAATCAACATGTCCAAAATAAGTAGTTATCTATTAATTAGTCATATGTCTGTCTCTTCTAGGGTTTATTGTCTTGTGGGGCATGGGCTTGCTTTGATGAATTCAACAGGATTGATTTGGAAGTACTCTCTGTGGTTGCTCAGCAGATTTTTACTATTCAAAGAGGTAACCTGTTATTTTAATCATATCTTTCACTTATATATGACAAAGAATAAAGATACAACAAGACCTGCCCAGCAATAGCATTAGTTTTTATTTCTCCATAGGCATTAATTCAGGATCTGATTTAATAGTGTTTGAAGGAACTGAACTGAAACTCAACCCCACATGTGCTGTCTTCATTACCATGAATCCTGGTTATGCTGGGCGTTCAGAGCTTCCTGATAATCTCAAGGTATTATAACACTTGTCATTTTATTACTTTTAATAGCTAATACAGAAAATAAAAAAAAGAAATCACTTTTTGTCAAATACAGAAATTATTAAGGATATTGAATATCAGTTACGTTCAGTTTTTGATTACACTACTGTAAAAATAATCTCCTCTCAGAAGAAAATGGAATTTAAAAGGATAAGACTGAAAAATAAGGATAAATTTTAAAATGTCAGGAAGTGGTTGCTTGATTCAAGGTCTGACTATCAGGATAAAAAAAAAAGACAGTAAAAAAAAAACCAACCCCAAAACTTTGTGTGTTTCTTGGCTAAGCAGCTTTATAGTGTACAAGCAGTGAATAATATCTTAATATTGAATAAAAGTGGCTTTTTCTAATCTTTTGGTTTGATCTGAAGGGACTTGTGGTGTTTTTAATGTAAGAGATTTCTATTCTGTTTAAGCTTATTATTGAGTGATTGTTATAAGAGTGCTACATCCTTTCTTATCCTTTAAATGCATTTGTCTTGCGCCCAGAGAAAGAAAAGGAAATCTGAGCAAATATCTCAATAAATTAATATAAATGTAAAAAAGTACAGTCTGTAAATATTTCTCAGAACTGTCTGGGAAGTTTACTCACTAACACATAGTATGAATACAAGATTCAAAAATGCTACTTGTATAGATGAAAAAGGATAATTAAAAAAACTTCCTGGCAGAAAAGTAGCAAAAGTTTTGTCTGTTTGAAAGTATTCTGATGCTTTTTTGGTAGAACAATGGTAAATTGAAGCATAGGCTGCAGCTAAAGAACACTAGTAGGAGTCTGAGCATCAACAGGTAGTCTGGTAGTTGTATTGCACTTCCCTATTCCTTCTAGAGTTTGTGGTCTTTTATGTGTTTTTGTTGTTAATCTTAAATGACAGAGACCTACAACCATGAGTTGTCACAATGGAAAATAAAGTATTTGTAGGCGTTTATGGAAAGCCATTAAATATATTGTAGTCATAATCGTGATAGTTAAATTTAATTGGTTGTCAGTGTATTAATGAAATAATGAAAACAGTACTATTTTATGTTATTGTAGAAAAAGTTGCATATCATAACATGGTGTAATTTTTTCTGATGTGATTTTTCATGTACATGTTTCATAGGCTCTTTTTAGAACAGTAGCTATGATGGTTCCTGATTATGCCATGATTGCAGAGATTGTTCTGTATTCTTGTGGTTTTGTTACTGCTCGACCTCTATCTGTAAAAATTGTAGCTACGTATCGTCTGTGTTCAGAACAGTTGTCTTCTCAGCACCACTATGATTATGGAATGAGAGCTGTGAAGTCAGTACTCACTGCTGCTGGCAACCTGAAGGTAAATGTTTTTTTGAATTTTCTTTGTCATCCAGTAGCTTAGTAACGCATCCTTCATAACAGAAGGTACACTATTCTATGTAATTGCAAGTAGGTGTTTAAAATTTCATCCTGTGATACCTATGAAAATGAAAAGGGTATCTATTGGGGCATAAACCGAGGAAAGCCAAGAAGAGATAAAGCTACCAGGCCATTCACCACACCACTTGTCACTGAATGTCGTGCCTATTAGGTGTGCTGATTGTCTTTCAAGAATTCTAGTTAAATGCAAATTTACTGAGTTGATTGGCATGTTGCCTGCTGCTTTGCTCTGCTTTTCTTATCAGGTTCAGGTGCCTTTGCCACTGTATGTGAACACTTTCCAGTAATGCGCTGGCTAATATCTGCCACATGTGACTTCGATCACTCTTTTATCTTTAAGAAAAATGGTCTACGATGTAATATTTTGTTTTGGCTTGCGTTGCGGATGAATGCCTACATTTTACTAAGAAACTAAGCTGTTGTTTTATTCAGGTAGACTAGTATAATTTATTATGCTCTTTGATTCCAATTTTTTTCAACCTATAATCCTACTATTACAAAAACTCCCTACAACCCCCCAAATCAGTGACTAAGCTATGTATTGTGGCAGAAGAGGCACATTTGGGGTGTGTGTGTGTAATAATCTGAGGGAGAGGTCTATATGCAAGATTTTAGAATTTCCACTTTGCTGAAGGCAGATATTTTACATCAAAGTAGGGAAATCATCCTTCTTAGGAAGAAAAGGAATACATCTTAGCAAAAAATCAGTGGTTTGGGAAAAAATGTCATATCAGATTTATAGTAACCCCCCATCACTGGGCATAAACTAAAGTGAAATTGGCCTGACTATAGAAACCTACTGCAAACACCTTGATATGAATGTATAAACATACATCCAGAACATATGTAGTTATCAGTGGCCCTGAACCTGCCAAAATGATTGCATAGATTCACAGCAGGAAAAGTTCAGTAAAACAGGCAAGTTTAACATTTGTTTTTTTAAACTATAAAATTAGCTAACAGTATTTTTTGTATTTTTTAGCTGAAATATCCATTGGAAGATGAAGAAATCTTGCTCCTTAGATCCATTACAGATGTCAACCTGCCTAAATTCTTGTCTCATGATTTACCACTTTTTGAGGTAGAAAACATACAGATTTTTAATAATATAAAGATCCCTCTAAAAACACTAGTTGATAAAAATATTATACAACAGGTTAATCAGAGTGATGGACCAAAGCCTTTTTAATTCTAGCCTGTAATTATTTTAAAACTTAGTCTTAACTGTGGCTTCCTAGCAAATATAGCAGGTGTTTGGGTTTTGATTATTTAGACCAATGAAAGTTTCTGCCAAGCCTACTGCTTGAAATAGTAACATACCCATTATATATATCACGTATTCAAGATTTCGGAGTACCTTATAAGTATTCTTATGAAATAAGTAGGTACTAATAGTCTCCTCTTTATAAGAGAAAATCTGGATTTTCATTTAAAACATGTGAAAAACAGTAAATAGGCTAAGTGGCCCACATTCATTCTTTTCCTGAGTTGATCTCAGTATGGAACTGAGCTGGAAGAAAAGATCTGTAACTTGCTCCCCTGATTTACAGGATGCACTAACACAGTCAGTCTGTGTCCTAATATGTGCCATTTGGATTGGATTTCTAATCTGTTAACTGCAAGATAGGTGTGTTTAATATACCTCTGATTGAACCAGACATGTCCAACACAAATGTGAGCTGTGAACTTCATTAGGAAAAGTTCGTGATCTTCTTTGGTAGCTGTGAGATTTCTGTTTTCTGAGGAAAAGAAGAAAGGAAGGATCTGGGCTGGTGTATATAGATGTTTGGAAACTGTGAAAACATTGTCCTTCACAGGTACCTTTTAAAACATTAGTGGAAAGATCTAATTTGGAAAAAAAAATGTTTCTTTGAAAACATCCATGTAATATGGAAGCTCTTTTTTTTAGGAATTTTAAGAAAAAAAATGTAGAAATCTGAAGCACAGAAAAGGTATTCTCCTTGCCTGAAGTTATATGAAAACATAATCAATTAGAAACTGAACATATGTCTCTGGACACTGCTACTCTAATCTCATTAAAATTGTGCCTAAATTACACACTTGTTCCTGAAAACAAGTCATGAGCCTGAAAGGAGATTTCATATTTCTATAAGTTTTGAAATAGTGAAGATAAATTTAGAGAAGTTGTCTGGGAAAATTGAAGCATTTTCACTAGTTGTTTCTCTAAGTTTCAGTCTTTAAGAATAACAATGTTAAGAGTTTTGTGTACAGAAATTAACTCTAAGTATGTTTATGAATACTATACTTTTTTTTGTTTTCATAGAATAACAAATGTATGTTGCTTTAGAGATTAAATAGCCTTGCACATACTAATATTTTGCTTGTTGGCATATCCCAAAAATAGGAAAAAATGTATAAGTTGAAGCTAGGAAGTATCACATTATTGACTTGTAAACAGCAAAAAGAAGGCTAAGGAATGTAAAGCTACTAAATAGAATTAAAGTAGATGATCATCAGTACAGAACCAGGTGCATGTTACAAGGAAAAACACTGACAAATGGACATGATGCCACAATGTCACTGTACATAGTTACCCATTGTGGGACAGATTTAAGAGTCAACAAGTAAGTTAGGCCTAGAGTATGTGGGAATTGTAATAGCCTAATTTTGTTAGTACTGGAATAAAGTAGCTTTGTTTGAAATTCTTGTCAGATACAGAAAGAATTATAAAAATGTTTAAGTTCAGCAGTAGTAATGTAATTTAAATTTTTATATATGATTTTAAGAATTATTTCCATTTTTATTATCAGAAATATTAATTTATTCCCTCAATTTATGCATCACACTTGAGAGAAATGGGGAAACACCCATGTCCTCCCTCATTCATTTTCATTTTGCTGGTTTTTCCTTCATTGTTCAGGTCTCCAGTGTAGTCAGGTACATCTGGCTTGACATACACAGTAACCCTTTTGTGTTTATGTAGCAGCATGCAAATAATACATGCTTTCTCTGTCTTGTTTTGCTTAAAAATCTGCTTCACTTTGTTTTAAACTATTTATAGTCCATCCAGATTTTTGTATTTTGATTTTTAACACTTAAAAATTTTTTTTTCCTTTAGTGTATTGCACTAGACCTATCATAAAGTTCTTTTGCCCTATTAATGGGTTTGTTCATAGAATTGATCCTGCTCTGTTGTGGAGAAGACACTTTTTCCCAGCGGTACAACTTATGCTGTGATACTAAATGGTTTCTTTTAATACAGTATTCCCTCATTTCCCTGTATTTATGTCATCCATTTTCTAAGAAGGAAATGATTAGTAAATTTTTTTTTTCTTTCATTATCTTAGTTATAAAATCTAGTAGGCACACAAAGACCATACTCCAACACAAGTGTATAACTCTCTAATTCTTTAACAGAGAATGTGGAGAAAAAGTGCATGAGATGAATGACCAACAGAAATTTTACATCAAATATGTTTCAGCCAAGAAAAGCTGTTCACCTGAACACAGCTTGATATTTCTACTTGGGAAATATGATTATTTTCATTGGAAAAGCCTTGGTTTTGTCATAGTCAATTGTAAAACATGCCTCTGGTAGCACAGAACATTAAATGTATATTTTAATACACTAATAAAACAAACACTTTAAGATCAGGATGTGGTACGCTCATTAACATGTGAACAGTGGAAACTAACAGTGCTAAAAGAAAACCAAGGCACACAGTAGAAGGAAATCAATATACATAGTAACAAGAAAAATGTCAAAATAACGTGATTCTGAGTTGATCAATAATTGCTGTAGTTGTAATTTCTAAAGAATATGTTTTATTTTCAGTGGTTTTTTCAGCAACCTTTGCTTTCTGAGTTGATACTGCAGTTCTGTCTAATTGAACTGATAGCCCAGATATTCTTTTTGTCATTTGTATGTCTTCAGTTTCTTCTGTATCTTTCTTATTTTGTTCTTAGCAGAACTTCAGGATCTTTGCTTTTAAATTTAGATTTCAGTTAATGATTTTTCAGTTATTGAGGAGAAAAGGTAAACACTTTCTCTAAGTCCTAACCTCAAGTTTTATAAATTCGTTTAATAAAAGCTAATGTTTATCAGGAAAGAATATACTTAGATAGTTAATCCCTCCTCTGTGTTCCCAGGTAACCACGAAAAAGATACATGAAATAAATATCAAAAATAAATTACAAAGTCAGAATTTTGGCTCAGGCAAGGATGATGTGAAATTCATAATTATTTTAATCAAAATATGTATTAGTCTACCTAGTGTCAACAAAGGGTTGGTTGCATGAGTTTCAAACCAAATTACTGTGAAAATAAGTGTACTTTCCAATTAATTGTTTGGATAGGGTATTACTTCTGATTTGTTTCCTGGTGTGAAGCTACCAAAACCAGACTACAATGACCTATTGGAAGCCATCAAAACAAACTGCGATGCTATGAATTTGCAAATGACTGATGTATTTACTATGAAGATCCTGCAGATATATGAGATGATGATTGTGCGTCATGGCTTTATGATAGTTGGAGAGCCTTTTGGGGGAAAAACACGTGCGTATCAGGTTCTGGCAGGAGCATTGGGAGACATATGTGAGAAGGTATCTAAACATTTTTCTAAATATTTCTGGTGAAAAGTATTTTCAAACAAACTTTATAAACATATTTTAATATTTATACTGAATACAGAAGTTACTTTAAGGTACTTAAAAGTATAAGGAAAAGCTAAAGAATTTGATTGAAAAGCTGTACTTCCAAAATTAATGGTCATCTTCAGGCAGGTACCTTGTATTTTTGTGCAGATATCAGCAAGACTAGACTGGCAAGACTTCTACATTGATATTGCTATCAAACAAAACTCTAGTCTTATGATCTTTTATTAAATCCTATTACTTATTTGCTTCCTATATAATAGAATAAATTGTGAAGCTTTTGCTTTAGGTATGTAGGAGAAATTCTGTTCCTGCCTGTTCCTCAAATAAAACAATATTTATCTTTGGCTTTTCCTTTTAATTCAGTGCATTATTGTCCACTCCTTTTTTTCTTTTTAAGGAAAAAACTTATGTGGTAGAGTAAGAAATTTTTATCTGATGATTTTCTTCCTGTTAGCCCAGCTTCTCAATCAACTCTAATGATTACTTTAATGACCATCACACCTGCTGGATCTTTTGCTCCCCCCGCCCCCCCAAAAAACCCCAAAACCAATTGTTATCAAACTAATCCACACAGTTTCATTTTCATTATGATAAGAACTGCTGTTTGGGAGAATTTTTACCATCTTGAAGAAAATCTTCTCATTGATCTTGAACCAATTAGTGTTTAGTTCTGGGAACTCTAGCAGCTGTATTGGGACTATATTTGAATTTTGTAATTGGGGGTCATTATGGTGAGTAAGATGAGAAGGAGAGATTTATAATCTGTCACTGCCCAAAAAAGAATCATACTTTTTATAAATATTCCTGTTTCTCCTTTGAAATAGTGTAGTAACATTTCCTGCATTTTATATTTCATGAAGAGAATCAAAGAAAGATTATGTGTATCTGTGGGAGGAAGGCAGTCAGAACAGGCATGAAATGATGCCAAACTCCTGATTTCTCAGTTCAAGTTCATAAAAAATAGGGCTGCTTTTGGAAGGAAAGAGGTTTTTTTTTTCTTAAATCAGGGATACATGTTTCTCATATTTTAAGGCTGCAGTAAGTAGGTGTTCAAATGAGGGTTTGTATTTTGTCACTTTTGTAATTCATTCCTGGAGAACAGTGTTTTTCAGCCACCTGATATCTGATGTGCGCAGTATTAAATGTCATATTTAGTCACAGGGAGAGAAGAAAGAATCAGCTGAAGTTTAATCAAGAAGTAAAATTAGATATCTTTATACAGTTTAAGTAAAAAAAACCAAAACTAACAAACCAACCCAAACCCCAAATCAACTTCATACATCATTCTGACTCAGAAATTTAATCTCAGAAATTTACCAAGGTGCAGTCATATTTATTCCTTAAACATGGGAAAATGGAATAGAGAAGCAGAAGCGCTTGGTCTGTTGTAATCCCTGTAAGAATAGAACTTGGGTCTTTTGATTGACTGCCTAATTTCTAGTTCACTGCCAAAAAAAAAAAAAAAAAGAATACAATCTTTATTTATTAAGCCGCTGTATTAAGATCAGACTTCCAACTACTTATGTGTTATGATTTAGCTGTGACTGGCAACTAAGCACCACACAGCCACTTGCTCCCCTTCCCCAACTCATGGGTTGAGATAAGAACAGTTTAATAATTGAAATAAAATAGTAGTAGCAGTAGTAACAGTATTAATAATAAATTGTAATGAAAAGGAAAATGAGAGGGAGAGAGAAAAAAAACCCTGGGAAAACCCAAGTGATGCCACCACTCACCACTTGATTTCCCAATGCCCCACCCATCCCCAAGCAGTGTTTTCTGCCCTCTGCCCAGCTCCCTGCAGTTTATATACTGAGCATGATGTCATATGGTATAGAATATCCCTTTGGCCAGTTGGGGTCAGCTCTCCTGGCTGTGCCCCCCTCTTGTGCACCTGGCAGAGCACGGAAAGCTGAAAAGTCCTTGACTAGTCTAAACACTATTTAGCAACAACTAAAACATCAGGTGTTATCAACATTCTTCTCATACAAATCCAAAGCACAGCGCTATGCCAGCTACTAGGAAGAAAAGTAACTCTATCCCAGCCGAAACCAGGACAATATGATAAAGTTGGGGAGAATTATCTTTAGACACTTGTAAACCATCTTTCAAATGTAATATGTGTAATGTCTTTCCTGCTGTAAACTGATGAAATTTTAATGATGATTTAATAATTTATAACTGTAAAATTAAAAATAAAATGAATGGTATAATAAATTGCATGTTTGGTGTTAACAGATTTTATTACTTTTGTGTCTTCAGGGGCTGATGGAAGAAAACAAAGTTCAGATCACTGTTTTAAATCCCAAATCCATAACAATGGGTCAGCTATATGGACAATTTGATCCAGTATCACATGAATGGTCAGATGGCATCCTGGCAGTGAGCTTCAGAGCATTTGCTTCTTCCCCAGTAAGTGCTTAAAAGGCTTAAAGCATTTTGGGAAATGACTTTTCAATTTATACATTTTAGATTTTAATTCCATGTGGTTTGCTCGACCATTGTAGGATTCTTATGCTTAATAATTTGAATGCAGAGACTGCAGTTTGGCTTGATTGTAGTATGCTTCATGAAAAGTACATTTTGGATGCTGGTGAATTAAGATTTGTGTTTCAGAAGTCCTCATGTGAAGACAGAATTTTTGTTTGTTTGCATATGTTATAAGTAAATGAATATTTAATCTTTCTACCATATTGTGATTCCTTATTTTGTCTGATTATGGCCCAAATCTGTGCTGTTCATGTATATGGGCATTTTGATGTTTATTTTGGAAGAAACTGCTGTCTGAGTGTGGCTTACGTGTGACCTTCCATTAAAGTCCATTGAAATATTTTCACTGAGTATAACAAAAGATGTATCTACCTGACAGACACTTTACTTTTTGCTAGTGATTGCAGTATCAGACTCTTTGACCCTATACACTTAGATAAACTAATAATATTTTGAAGTTCATCGGTGTGAAGTTCATAATCTCTAATAATATTTGCAGAACTGCACAACTGCTTTGTATTTTCCTATGAGAAATATGTTTAATACTTATGACTATTTGCATATATTGTAAAAACCCAGACATATTACAGTTAGATATTACCATATTACCTTAAATTAGAGTCCTGTTGACTAAGTAAGTGTGTGGTAGGTATTGCTGGTGCGTAATAACTTGTATTAATGGTCTCACTGTGTCATTGAAGTGTTCTAATATGTTGCAGTTTGACAGAACTAAAGTACTGCATTGCAAGTATAACTGAAAGAAACCAGTCACAAATATTAACCTTCTGGAGTTAACTACAGTATATGCTTTAAAGTTATAAAACTAAATTGTGAATATAGATTTTGATTTCAGAAACTGCTTTTGAATACAATTCTGTACTCCAAGTATTTTCAGTTATTTTTTGTGGAAAATAACTATAGATCTAAAATATTTATTTTACAGTAAATGTAATAAAATAATTTGCAAATATCTGATTAAAAATATTTTCTGCAAACCAGACTCCAGATAGGAAATGGCTAGTTTTTGATGGACCAGTGGATGCAGTATGGATTGAGAACATGAATACTGTGCTTGACGATAATAAAAAGTTGTGTCTTATGAGTGGAGAGATCATCACAATGTCGCAGCAAATGAGCCTTATTTTTGAACCAATGGATTTAGAAGTTGCTTCTCCTGCTACTGTAAGTACCTGTCTTTGAAAGACTGATTAAAATGTCATTCATTATTGTGATATAAATCCTAATTTTTAAAAAATATACTTAACTAAGAATAGCAATGGTAATTTTGATATCTTTGATATATGTTTAAAGAACATTGTAGCTTGGGTTTCTTGCTTAAATTTTTCATAATCTTACAATATGATGTGAAAAATTACATATTTATATATGTAATGTAAATTACATATATATATATAATGTATGTATAATGTATATATAATGTAAATTGCTTATACAGAAGACATTATAACTGCTCAGAGTCTGGCCCTTGCAAGTGCCTGACAAGAAAAATCAAATCATTCATGGGCAGATCTTTAATTTCCCAGAGAAATTCTGATAAAACCAACAATCACTGCATTTCTGGCACCTGTCTCTATCACACCTATTTTTTCTAATGGCACTTTGTGTAATACAAAAAATTTTCTCTTGAATTTGAGTAGAGGTTCAGATAATAATATAAACAGAACAAAATATCTGCATAGTCATACTGGGAAGGAATTTTTACTTACAAATTGTAGAAAACAATTAAAAATTAAGTTTTATGCACTCTAGTAGTCAGTTTGTTATCTTATGTGATAATAAAGCGAGGTTTGAAACTCAAATGTCTCAGGGCTCACAGAGTCCTACTACAAAATTTATACCAGCTTCTAATAATCCCAGGAGCTGTAAGTTATAACACAGAAAGTTATTTTAAGTTCTTGTACATAGGAAAAAATCTTTGGAGATCGCTTAAGGTAACATGCACCATGTTTGTTTCTTTATTTTTAGGTTTCAAGGTGTGGTATGATCTATATGGAGCCACATATGTTAGGCTGGAGACCATTAATGATGTCTTGGCTAAATACAATGCATTCAGGAATCAGCTCTATGCATAAAGAATTTATAATAGGCCTGTTTGACAGAATGGTTCCACTCTGTCTTGAGTTTATTAGGAAATACACAAAGGTAAGATAAAGAACTTCTCTGAGAAATTAAGACTGTATGAATTATTTTCACTTCCAAGTGCCAAAGGAACAAATTGGTTTATGTTGACCATATTAATTTATATTTATTAATTTTTAAAAAGAGCTGTTAAGATGAAGGCTGCGAGCAAGGTTTCTGTGTGTATTGTTCAGCTTGCTTCTGAATGTGTTTTAGACACATTTATCCTACAGATTTTTTTTTGTCTTCACAGTGAGGAAAAAGACCTCACCATCTAGCTGTCATTTTTCAGTGAGTAAAACACACCTGCAACTGAGAGTTTTTCTTCTTTCTTTTCAGGAGCTTTCTCCTACTTCAGATACAAACTTAATTCGATCACTAATGAATCTGATGGACTGCATGATGGATGAATTTGCTGATGAAGCCAAAGTTAAAGCTATGAATGACCATGACATTTTCTCTTGGCTTGAGGTAGGCAGTTTAACATACAGAATAGGAAATTCCAAACCAGACTTTAGTGAAATGGACTTCACAAGCAATAAAATCTATATTTCCTCATTAGAATATGTATTCTGTGATGTCTGTTGAGGAAAATACTATTGCCTTCTCTATAACTGATATATAGTTGAGTCTGATGTGTTTGATCTCTTAATATAAATATAATGAATGTTATACTAACCAGCCAAAATTGTACATGATTCTCCAGTTTCTGATATCTCAGTTTAGTAGTTAGGTCAATGCTATCTAAAGATTAGAATTCAAGGAAATCCCTATTAACAGACATAACCATCACTTGTATGAGATAGGCCTTTGAATAAAAGAAAGATAATCTAAATTGTTCTGGAATAAAAAGCAGTCTACACTTGAACTTTCTCAAAATAATGGTTCTGCACTGAGCAGGTCAGGCATTTTGCTGCACAACAAAGGTGATCAGATGCTTATAGTTAACATAAATGGTGTTCCATTTTACCAGCAGTATGGTTCCATGCTGTATACATAAAATCAAGTTGGTCCAGTGTAATTCTATTTGATTTGTGGCAAAGATTTCTTTTACTTCAATGAACAGAAACTTTGTAATATGCAGGTACTGAAGTTACATATTGTTTTTTTCCAACCCTAGGGTATTTTTTTGTTTTCACTGGTATGGTCTATAGGAGCTAGTTGTAAGGAAGATGATCGACTGAAATTTGACAAAGTTGTGCGAGAAATGCTTAATGGACCAATTAGTGAGGAGACAAAAGAACAATATAAATTGTTGAGCAGGATTGATCAACAGCCTTCAAAAGCTTTCACAGTGCCATTTCCAACAGAAGGAACAATTTATGATTATCGGTTTGTCAAAAAGGTGAGAATTCCAAAATAGGATGCGGACTTCCATTTTGAAGTAATCTTTTATGAATGCTCCAAGGTGTGTATTGTTTCTGCTACCTGCTTCTTTTATCAGTGAATAGGCCAGACATCCATCCTTGCAAGCTAGTAATGGTCTAGTGTTCTGGCTGTGACTTGCAGTACCGAAGTCTGTGTTTTTGGCTAGCAGAATAATTGCCTGTTGTGGCAGAACAAGTTTGCAGAAAATGTCAACCAGTTATTTTTTTCTGTTACTTTTTTATTCTTGATTTCTTGCAACGTTATTTTATTTTGGATTTTCAGCCCTTTTTTTCAGTTGAGGAAGCACTTGATGTACTTTAGGCCATAACTCTTCCATTACTGTAATATACTACTTCTGTGCCTCTTCTTCTCTGCTGTTTTTCCTGGGATTAAGATGTAAATGCATGACGTATCTCTCCTGGTGGAGAAGAAAACTTCACACACTGGATCTAGAATGCTCCAGAGACTCCAATATAAAATAAATGTACCTTTCTTTTTGAGTTTGTCATTCCTGTGAAGTCCTGTTGCAGTACAATGAGAATTACTTTTGTCTAGATTTCAGTTTATGCATGAGTCCTGCATCTTGCCAAAGAAAGTGGCTGAGATTACAATCAGCAGGTAAAGGCTTTATGTCTTCTGATCACAATTCATAAAACCATGTTCTTCCTGTAAAGGGGGTTTTGTTTTCAGTGGTGGAAATATGCACCCTCTAAGAAATTTTTTGGGATAGGATGGAATATACAGTTGTTTTGGGGCTATTTACAATTTTTTAAAATCTCCTTATATTAATTTGCTGCTGGAGAGTTTTGACATCTTTTAAGACTCCTCTAGTAGGCTGATCTAAAAGAGAAACCTTTCCTGTGGAGCTTCAGCACTAAAATTAATCTGCCCTCAAATTCCGTAGTTTGGAAGTGTTTATTATGAATGAAAGTCTGTGAAAAGGCTGACTATGGTTTTTTTTAGTTTTAATGATTAAATTTATGCAGAAAATTCTTATTTTATTACATATTGATATACTTTATATAATACATATAAAAATATATATTTATATAAATTTGTATGTTTCCATTATGTATATGTAATACATGTACAGATATAAAAGGTAAGATAAAGTCTTTGTTTTTCAGTAGTTGCATGCTTCAGGCACAGGTGTTATATTTCTTTTTAAGTACTCTCAATTGAAGGCACTGCATTCTGAAACAAATTATGAAATTATTTTTTAATACTTTAAAAAATTGGTTGGTAACCCCATCTGTTAAGTCATAGAACTTTGATTTTTCTATTTCTATTGGTTCTATGCTGTTTTTTCCTTTTTATTATAAATATATGACTGTCATATAAATTAAAATAGGAAGCAGGAATTTGGGAACCCTGGGTGGAAACACTCAAATCAGCTCCTCCTATACCTCAAGATATGATGTTTAATGAAATAATTGTGCCAACTCTGGATACTGTTCGATACATGGCATTGATGGAATTGTTGACAGTGCATCAAAAACCTTCTATATTTGTGGGGCCAACAGGAACTGGAAAAAGTACCTATATTACTGTAAGTACTTTTAATACTGACATTAGACATAGTTATAAAAGAGGTAAGATGAGGAATAATCTGATAACATTTTTTAAAAAAAGGAAAA
Source organism: Egretta garzetta (assembly GCF_000687185.1). Lineage (NCBI taxonomy): Eukaryota > Metazoa > Chordata > Aves > Pelecaniformes > Ardeidae > Egretta > Egretta garzetta. Next base: position 2,808,774 of record NW_009260410.1, read on the forward strand.
TGAGACATGAATCTCAAAACAGCCATCATAGCTAGGCTAATACTGTATTGCCTATTTCTATATTGGACAGACACAGTACAATAAGAAGACTATTAAGGTAGTAAAATAGAGCGTTCAGAAGCTAATAAATTCTGCCTTATACAGATGTTTCCTGTGCTTTTGTTATGATAAACTCTTTAATTGCATGATCATACAGATTTTTTTCTCCCCTGTAGGATTCCAGTCTTACCACTATGGGTATAAGTCTGTTTACTTTTTTTTTTTTAAAGAAAAAAGACTCTTTTATGTAGAACCTCTGCTCCACTTGCAGTAAACTCAGGAAAACAGCAGCCTTGGGGGATGGATTCTGTCCCTCTTAATGAGAGAAGTCCTCTTTAATAGTAGACAAGTCACTTAAGTCAAACTTTTCACAGGCAATTATTGTATTCCTCATTTTCTGGAAGGCTGTTTTGAATCCATGGATTCTGATTTGCAGGAGTGCTGTTTTTATCAAGTTTTTGTTTTCTGAAGTTAGCAAACTGGATAATATTTTGCCCATTACCTTTCCATATCTTTGTACTGCTCTGTACCATAGAAAAGCTTGTTAGAAAATTATTAATTTTGTCTTTAAATATGATGTAAATTCTGTTCAATAAATAAGATGAGCACTGAGCACAGAAAACAAATCATTGACAGCTATTTTAAGTTATCATTGTGCATTTTTATACTGAAAGAGGCAAGATGTACTTATTTCTGAGTGTGCCTAATGTTAATCAAAACACATGATAGTAAATAATAAAAACATTTAATGTAAGTAATGACTTAGTACAGCCAAATGCAATATATTTCTCAGAGCTCGTGAAATTCTAATCAAAGAAAATAACAATCTTGTAAAAAGCATTCTAACTTCAGGTATTAGAATAAGAGATCAAGATTAATGATTTTTAGTTTTTCCATGTCTACAAATACTATTTTTTCTGTCTAAAGGGATGTCAGACTTTATAATTGAAGGCAGACTTTATTATATTTTTGAAATAATTGAGTCATCATTATTTTGAGATACAGTATTTCCTTTTCTTTCATCTTCAGTCACCAAGTGGTGCTTTGTTAATTTTAATTTTGTCATGTGGTTATTAAAATAACAATACGGGTAATATAGGCAATTACTCTAATGGTCTAGATTAAAAATTTTAGATAAATATTAATCTTCAGACAGATCTGCCAGATACTATGGGTTAAATCCCAATACCATCAATCCTTCTGGGAGACTATTAAAGCCTGGCAAGCAATGGAACTGTGCCAATAGAGTGCTCATGTTGTTGAGGTTCACTTACAGAAATTTCCAAATTCAGCATTTTTCACTGGGTTCCATCTAGATCTGTGGGAAAGTATACTTTTGAGGGGAAAAGGGGATATGTGAGTGGAGTTACAGCAATGCATTATTGCATTTTTAGCCAATGAGGTCCTCCAAGTAAATCATAAGAGAGAAGGAAGAAGCTGTTCCTCTGAGCAGCACAAAATTGGTTTTATTTGTTCCTTTTTCCTTTTTTTATGTCTTTTTGTGGAGGATTTTGCTTCCATTGATTGCTCCAGTGCAATAAGCATGAAGACTGTGTACACTCAGTTGTTTTGCAAAGGGAGCAAAACTTGTAAGTTATGTAAGCAGCTAAAATAAATTTGGCTTCATGGTCTTGAATCTGTTATCTTTCCTTCCTTTTGTGTGATAAAAATTAACTGTGAAGTTAATGACTAAGGACTATTTAACTTAGTTTTGTTTTTAAGTTACTTTTTTGAAATAATTTTGAAGAAAATAAACATTAAGAAAACAATTATTAAGGCTGGAAGGAGATCTGTTCATAAAAGACTGTTCCTGGAGTATTGATGTCAGAAATAAAATAAAGCATAAATAAAACATTTGTTTATAATGAAGAATATGACTAGTTTCCTCTGCCCAATTAATTTCTGGAGTGATAGTTAAGAATGTGATATTTCTTGAGAGATCAGAATGGATCAAAAGAATAAAAGAAATATGGCCATTGGATCACTTTGCTCTGTATAGTTTCCATGAGTTGTCCTTGTTATATTTTTGTGCAGCAGCTCAGATTTTTCCATGGAGGTTAGAGATTAAACATTCTTTCTGCTGAAAAGACTGTATGGTCTGGAAAGTCCCAACAGCTGTTGGCAGAAATTAGAGTAGTCATTAGAGACATTACTTTATATGCAATAATGCTCTGTAGCAACCGCTGGAAGGATGGAAGGGTATCTTCCTGCTGTGGTTTTACTCACACGTGGGTAAGAAATGAGTCCCGTTCAGTCTTACTTGAAATGCTGGCTTTGATTCAGATTTCCCCCAGAGGTTAAATTGCAACTAACTTAGGGGACTTTGGAAGGTAATTATAAAATACTACCGATCTTGATGGTAAAGCTTATCTTTAAATATTCTAGCTATGCCCTTCAAAGGAAATATTCCTGGAAGCTCTTCAAAACTAGGCATAAATATTTGTACCTGTGGATACTTTTGCAAATTTGGCTGTGGATTAGTACAGGCAATATATATCAACTCTAATTAGTACTATGAAGTTTGTTGTGTGCAAAATATTAACACACTGAATTTACATAATACATTGGGTAGATATTTTTGGAGAAAAATGTGAAAATGTCTGTATTGGAGGTAGAAATTTTTCTCTGACAAGTTTACTATGTTTTGAATTATTCAAGAATATTGGTTTATCTGATGAAATATGATTATTAGAGTTCTCTTAGAGATAAATTACTACTGTGTAACTTTAAATGAAGTAAAAATGGTACAAAAATGTCTGATTGCTATCTGCTAAAGTGCTTTAAAATTTGTTTGTCTATGTATATAGTTAAAATTTCTCCTCTTCACAATCCTTCCAGAATTTTCTTTTAAATAGTTTGGATAAAGAAGTCTACAAGCCACTGCTCATTAACTTTTCAGCACAAACTACAGCAGCGCAGACTCAGAATATTATAATGTCCAAGCTGGACAAAAGGAGAAGAGGAATTTTTGGACCTCCTCTTGGGAAAAAAATGGTAACTGATATATTTCTGTATCTAAATATGTTTAAATGCAAACAAATATGTAAATGCATTATTTTCTCAACTGATCACAACTGATATCAGAAAAGGATGCTCGATTTGAGCTGTCAGAGTTCTAATTCTTCTAATTTAGATCCTCATTCTTCTTTTCTTTCTCCCTTCTCCCTGTAATGTACATCCTGTTTTAATCAATAGAAGAAAATGTGATATATGATATGAATAACTGTGAACAGCATTGTCCTACTTCCCCCTCCATATTTGGTGATATTATCCTTGAGATAAGAGTTCTGTATTGGTAAACTTATTGCTGACAGCATAGCTCTTGACAGTACTGTGGTTTCAGAGTTTTATAAAAACCTCAGAGTGACATCATGTAGGTTTTGCGTTTGTTCAAGGCCTGGTTCTTGTATGTTGTGGAGAAATTATAGAAGCTTGTTCAGCCCTCAGATTATTACCTCTTGTTGCTCATTTAGATGGGCATCAGTGAACTGCAAAGAGAGATACGGAATATATCAAAAGGGATTACAGACCTCTGGGGGCAAAGGAAAAGGATATGGGAACCAAGGTGGTATTCTCCTTGATCCTTTGGATAAAGGGAAATGATAAGGTAGAAGTGGATGCAGACTGACAGTCCAAGGGAAATGATTACTCCTTTTTACTTGGTGCTTATTAAAATGGAACACTGTGTTAAGTTTTGGACCCTCTAGTACAGGAAGAATTTTGATAATTCAAGCAGATTAAGTCACTAGAGGTGTACCCTGGGGGTTGATACTGGGGCCAGTACTGTTTAACCTCTTCATTAAGGATGTCTATACTGGGACAGAATGCTCCCTCAGCAAGTTCACAGATGATACAAAACAGGTCACGATACAAATACAGGAGCGGCTGATACACAAGGTCATTTTGCTAAAGGTGATACTTCTGCTCTACTTAGCACTGGTGAAGCCACGCCTCAAGTGCTTTGGACACTTCTGGGCTCCCCAGTATAAGACAGACATGGACTTACGTGTGAGTCCAGTGCAGGGCCACAATGTTGACTAAGGGACTGGAGCATCTTTCATATGAGGAGAGGTGGGACTCTTCAGCCTGGAGAAGATAAAAGTTGCTCAGCAGGGATCTTATTGATGTATATAAATACATGAGGAGACAGGATGAAGAAGAGGGAGCAGACTGTTCTCTGTAGCACCCACTGGAAGGTCGAGAGGCAATGGGCACAAAATGAAACATGTAGGATTCCGTCTGAACACAAGAAAACACTTTTTTACTGGGAAGTTGGTCAAACAATGGAACAAGTTGCCCACAGAGTTTGTAGAGTCTCCCTGTGTGGAGACAGTCAAAACCTGACTGAATATGGTCTAGGTCAGCCTGCTGTAGCTGAACTTGCTTAGGTAGGAAGGCTGGACTAGATGGTCTCAAGAGGTCTCTTCCAACCTAAACAATTGTCAGTCTGTGAGATTGAGCAGAGGACCACCAACATCTCCAGGGGACTGGAGCACAAGCCCTGTGAGGATAAACAGAGGGAACTTGGCTTGTTCAACCCAGAGAAGAGAAGGCTTTAGGAGGACCAAAAGCAGCTTCCCAGTATGAAAAAGTTAAGAAGATGAAGCCGTGCTCTTCATTGAGGTGCACAACAGGAGAGCAAGTGGTTGTAAATAGAAACAAGGGAAGTTCTGACTGGATATAAGGAAAAAGCAATTTGCTATGAGGGTAATCAAGCAGAGGAGCCCCACACAGAGAGGCTATGGCATCTCTGTCTGTGAAGGTTTTCAAGACCTAAGTTTTTATTTTTATTTAACTCAGCAGCAACTCTGTTAAGAACTTTGAGCCGCTTCTCAAAAATGTGTATTGATGTGTATTACTCCCACTAATTTTAATGGGAGTGAACTGATGTGCAATGGTTCCAGATTCAAGCAAAATGGTGGCATATATTCAGTAAAATTAATAAATACAAAATCCTTTATGTTTTTCTTTTCAGATTGTGTTTGTAGATGATGTTAATATGCCAGCACGAGAGGTCTATGGTGCTCAACCGCCTGTTGAATTACTACGGCAGTGGTTAGATCACTGGAATTGGTATGACCTGAAAGACTGCTCAGTGATTAAACTTGTAGATGTTCAGATTGTGTGTGCAATGGGACCACCAGGTAAGAGATATGTCTTATGTACTTTTACCTGTTTCTTTGGTTTCCAAAGGATGAATGCTTATTGATGCATAGTTTTACAATTTGGGTCTTTATGGCTAGGGATAGGACTCAAGAAACCTTTTCCTTGCAGGAAACATGAACAGCAGTCATAGTAGAGTGGTTGAGGAGCAGCAGAGAGACTACACAAGCCTGCCAGGAAGAAATATTGCTTTTCAGGAATACAAGAATATCTCTACAAAGTATTTACGAAATCCCTTCAGTCTAATGAGACCCTCCACTGGCCTTCAGTCATAGAATCACAGAATGCTTTGGGTTGGTAGGGACTTTAGAGGTCATCTAATCCAACCCCCCTGCAGTGAGCAGGGATATCTTTAACCAGATCTAGTTACTCAGAACACCATCCAACCTGACCTTGAATACTTCTAGGGATGGGGCCTCCACCTCCTCTCTGGGCAACCTGTTTCACCCGTTGTCCTGTCACAGCAGGCCTTGCTAAAAAGGTTGTCCTCATCTTTCCTATAGGCCCCCTTTAAGTACTGAAAGGCTGCCATAAGGTCTCCCCACAGCCTTCCCTTCTCCAGACCGAACAACCCCAATTGTCTCAGCCCTTCCTGATGGGAGAGGTGCTCCATCCCTCTGATCATTTACCCCCTCGGGCCCCGCCTCAACAGTCCCATGCCTTAATTTGCTGTCCCATGTCCTTCTTGTGCTGAGGGCTCCATAGCTGGATGCAGTACTGCAGATGAGGTCTCACCAGAGCAGAGCAGAGGGGCAGAATCACCTCTCTCAACCTGCTGGTCACACTTCTTTTGATGCAGCCCAGAATACAGTTGGCCTTCTGGTCTGCAAGTGCACATTGTTGTCTCATGTCCAGCTTTTCATCCGCCAGTACCCCCAAGTCCTCCTCTGCAGGGCTGCTCTCAATCCCTTCATCCCCCAGCCTGTATTGATATCAGGGGTTGCCCCGCCCAGGTGCAGAACCTCGCACTTAGCCTTTTTGAACCTCATGAGGTTCACACAGGCTCACCTCTCCGACTTGTTCAGGTCTCTTTGGATGACATTCCATCCTTCTGGCATGTCAACTGCACCACTCAGCCTGGTGTCACCTGCAAACTTGCTGAGGGTGCACTCGATCTCGCTGTGTCATTGATGAAAATATTAAACAGCACTGGTCCCAGTACAGACCCCTGAGCCACTTCTCACCAGTCTCCATTTGGACATCTGGATGCGACCATCCAACCAATTTCTTATCCACCAAAAAGTCCATCCATCAAATCCATATCTCCCCAATTTAGAGAGAAGGATGTGGCGGGGGAACCATGTCAAAGGCTTTACAGAAGTCCAGATAGATGAAATCTGTTGCTTTTCCGTTGTCCACTGATGCAGTCACTCCATCACAGAAAGCCACTAAGTTGGTCAGGCAGGACTTGCCCTTGGTGAAGCCATGCTGGGTGTCTCGAATCACCTTCCTGTCCTCCATGTGCTTTAGCATAGCTTCTAGAAGGATCTGTTCGACAATCTTCCCAGGCACAGAGGTGAGGCTGACAGGTCAGTAGTTCCCAGGGTCCTCCTTTCTACCGTTTTTAAAGACGGGCACAATGTTCCCCTTTTTCCAGTCAGGAGGGACTTCACCTGACTGCCATGACTTTTCAAATATTATGGAGAGTGGCTTGGCAACTACATCAGCAAATTCCCTCAGGACTCTGGTATACATCTCATCAGGTCCCATAGGTTTATGTATGTTCAGGTTCCTCAGGTAGTTGCAAACCTGATCTTCCCTTACAGTTGGAAGGGCTTTACCCCGCTGGTCTTCATCTTGTGGTCCATTGACCCGGGAGGGGTGAGGAGACAGGTTACCAGTGAAGACTGAGGCAAAAAAGTTGAGAACCTCAGCCTTCCCCTCATCTGTTAATACTAGGTCACCGTTCTTGTTCATTGCGGCGATACACTTTCTTTAACCTTCCTTTTCTGGTTGACATACCTGTAGAAGCCCTTCTTGTTATTCTTTGCATCCCTTGCCAAATTCAGCTCCAGTTGCACCTTGTCCCTCCTGACCACATAACTACACAACCAGGCAGCGTCCCTATACTCTTCCCAGGATACCTGTCCCTGCTTCCACTGCCTGTGCAGTTGCTCTTTAGTTTGACCAGTGTGTCTTGACTCAGCCATGCTGGTCTCTTCCCTTCCTTGCCTGATTTCTTATGCCTGGGGACTGAGAGCTCTTGTGCCCTGTGGAACGCATCCTTAAAGATCTGCCAGCTCAGTTCTGTTCCCCTGTCCATGAGGACTGTTTCCCAGGTGGTCCTTCTGACTAACTCCTTGAAGAGCTGGAATTTTGCTTTCCTAAAATATAGGGTCCTTAACTGTACTCCTTACTTTTCCCATATCCCTCAGGAGTGTGAACTCCACCAATGTGTGATCACTGCAGTCCAGACTGCCTCCAGTCTTGACGTCACTGATGAGCTCACTTGCATTGGTGACCATCAGGTCCAGTATTGCATCCCCTCGGGTAGGGGTGTCTATTACCTGACTTAAGAAGTTATCCTCAATGCATTCTAGGAGTCTCCTGGATTGCCTACAGCTTACCATGCTACTTTTCCAGCAGATGTCAAGGTGGCTGAAGTCCGCCAGTAGGACAAGACCCTGCGAACATGCTTCCTCTTGGAGTTGGAGGAAGAAGGCTTCATCAGTAGGATCCCCTTGATCAGGCAGCCTGTAGTAGACACCAACCACAAGGTTCCCTTTGTTGCTTCTGTCTCTGATTCTTACCCATAAGCTTTTGACCTGCTCGTGGCTATTCTTCAGGGACAGCTCTTCACACTGCATTGATTTCTTGATGTAGAGGGCAATGACTGCGCCCCTTCTTCCTTGCCTGTCCCTTCTGAACACCCTGTAGCCATCAATAGCCACATTCCAGTCATGGGATTTGTCCCACCAAATTTCCATAATGGCAATCAGGTCATAGCTTTCTAGCAGCACAGTAGCTTCCAGCTCCTCCTGTTTGTTTCTCATGCTGTCTGCATTCAGGAGTCAATTTTACTCTTCTTCAAAACTTTTCTAAATAGCACTAAATTATGTTCTTAAGCAGATAAATCTTACTTTATTTGGCCAAAATAAAGTAGTATACGATGTTGTCATGGTTTAGCCAGCATCTAAGCACCACACAGCTGCTTGCTCACTCCCCCACAGTGGGATGAGGAAGAGAATCAGAAGAGTAAAAGTGAGAAAACTTGTGAGTTGAGATAAAGACAGTTTAATAGGGAAAGCAAAAGCTGTGCATGTGCAAACAAAGCAAACCAAGGAATTAATTCACTACTTCCCATCAGCTGGCAGGTGTACAGCCACCTCCAGGAAAGCAGGGCTCCATCACACATAATGGTGACTTGGGAAGATAAATTCCATCACTCTGAATGTGCGCCCCTTTCTTCTTCACCCAGTTTACATACTGAGGATGATGTCATATGGTATGGAATAGCCCTTTGGCCAGTTGGGGTCAGCTGTCCTGGCTGTGCCCCCTCCCAGCTTCTTGTGCACCTGGCAGAGCATGGGAAGCTGAAAAGTCTTTGACAGTGTAAGCACTGCTTAGCAACAATTAAAACATCAGTGTGTTATCAACATTCTTCTCAGACTAAATCCAAAACACAGCACTATGCCAGCTACTAGGAAGAAAATCAACTCTGTCCCAGCAGAAACGAGGACAGATGGAAAGAGGTCATCATATTTCTGATAGCCTTCATACACATTGTCTATATGAGCTATTTAGTTAAAAAAATTGAGTCATTTATAGCGTTTAATCAGGCTATGATTGGAGCTTTCCTTCTCTTTTCTGCTTCAGCCTCCCTGGACTTTCCTCCTTTATTTTGTAGAGTTGTTTACTCACACAAACACACACATGAACATGTCAGTGAACCTTCTCAGCTGATACTACTTTTGTGTTTGGGACGGTGATGCATGCCTGTGGGATAGGTGAAACAGCAGTGGACCCCTATCTGGTTTCCTAAAGACGCAAAACTGCTTCTTGCAATCATTTTAAATTAAAGGCAGTGTTTATCCACAGTTCAAAGCACTTGATCAAAGTATCAGTCTGTGGAATAATTGAGCAGAAGGAAACTGTGAAAGAATTTTAAAATTTTACATATTCATTTTTCCTAAAGCTTAGGTGAAATCATGACTTGTACTATGTTCTGGCATAACTTAAGTGTACAGGTCTTTTTTTTTTGTTGGTTGTTTGGTTTTTTTGTTGTTGTTGTTTTGTGGGTGGGTTTTTTGGTGGTTTTGTTGGGGTTTTTTACATCAGAAATAGCGAAATCTTGGAGGTGCTTTGGAGCATCCCCAAGCAAAGGGTGCTTGGAGGAGCATCCCTTCATGCTACGTTCCTGTTCCAGGGTGATAGTGTAGAAGTGACTTTTGACTGCTCTGAAATTGGGTCAAATTTCCTTTCCCAGGAGAAGTTTAGAGCCAATTTTGTTTCAGTAGTCTTCTGGTTGAATGATGAAAAATGGACTGATCAAATGTGCAAGTTATGGTCCTAAGTCTTTATGTCAAATATCACAATTCAGCTTCAGGCTGAAGAATTTATTTTAGTAGCTTTGTACAGTGAGCTACTTCCAGAACTCACAAAATCATATTCTCCTTTCCAGCCTGTGTTTATTTTTTTTTCTACTAAGAAGAAATGAAAATCTGAAGTTCGTACATGTATATAGTGCTATCAAAGCAAATATAAAGCTATTTAAAGAAAATTTAAAGCTATTTTGTTAAGGTTAGGTTTAAAGTTTATATTAGGAAAGGATTATCTTTTGGGTAAAATTCATATTTATATCTCAATAGCTTGTGCAATTTTGCCATCAGTGCACATGTAAACTTCAAGAAGCATTGTAAACTGCTGTATCTGAGAGATGATCTTAGTTGGGGTAGAAGGAGATAGGATGAATAACTGGCCTATTTAGAATCATAGAATTGTTTAGGTTGGAAAAGACCTTTAAGATCATCAAGTCCAACCATTAACGCAACACTGCCATCCCACCACTAAACCATGTCCCTAAGCACCTCATCTGCCATCTTTTAAATACCTCCAGGGATGGGGACTCTACCACTTCCCTGGGCATCCCGTTCCAATGCCTGACAACCCTTTCTGTGAAGAAATTTTTCCTAATGTCTAACCTAAACCTGCCCTGGCACAACTTGAGGCCATTTCCCCTTGTCCTATCACCCGTTACCAGGGAGAAGAGACCAACCCCCACCTGGCTACAGCCTCCCTTCAGGTAGTTGTAGAGGGCAATAAGGTCTCCCCTCAGCCTCCTCTTCTCTAGGCTAAACAATCCCAGTTCCCTCAGCTGCTCCTCGTAAGACTTGTGCCTTAGCATAAAATACTTGATTTACATGATTTAGCATAAAATACTGAGTTTCCTCAACAGATGCTGGTAATGCATACACAGTTAAATATAGACAATCAGTAGTTCTGCTTGCAGTCTCTGGTGGCTGAATGTGAGACAGCTCCAAGCCAGGAGTCTTTTAGTTTCATTAGTGCAAGGACATGTCTGAGCTACAAAGTCACGTGTTTTAAAAGAACTTGCCATGCTAATTTGGTTGCCCCTAGCTATGCTCCTGATGTTAGTGAGGGATGGTAGATGGCTCACTTTTCAGCTACTTTTTTCTGATCTTCTGGTATAAGAAGGTTGAACATGCTATGCAGCAGCTTAACCCTGAATTCCACACAGAAGGAGCAAGTATCCAATAAATTTCTGGTTTATGTCCCATTATTTCCACACATAGCTTCATTGTTCAAACCACAGTCTAGTCATAAAAACTACTAACTCTAGAACTGGGATAAATTTTAATTTAATAAAGTACATGGCTTTACTTCATAGAATCATAGAATGTTTGGGGTTGGAAGGGAACCCTAGAGGTCATCTAGTCCAACCCCCCTGCAGGAGCAGGGACACCGCTAACTAGATCAGGTTGCTCAGAGCCCCGTCCAACCTGGCCTCGAATGCCTCCAGGGATGGGGCCTCCACTACCTCTCTGGGCAACCTGTTCCAGTGTTTCACTACCCTCATTGTAAAGAATTTCTTCCTTATATCTAATCTAAACCTACCCTGGTTTAGTTTAAAACCATTCCCCCTTGTCCTGTCACAGCTGGCCCTACTAAAAAGATTTTTCCCATCTTTCCTATAGGCCCCCTTTAGGTAATGAAAGGCTGTAATCCGGTCTCCCCGCAGCCTTCTTTTCTCCAGGCTGCTTCTTTCATTGGGATGCTTTGAAAATCAAGAACATGGGTTTGAAGTTTATAATAAAAGTTTTCTTTTGCAATGGAAGCATAGGTAAAATATTGTCAAATATATCTTCAAATATATCTATCTATAACCCGATGATTTCAGTTTGTATTTTACAGACTATTGGTTACAGGAGAACAAATTGACACTGAACTGCATGTTGCTTTCATTAGGTTTATGAGAAGGTGTGGTACTTTTCAATGTGAGCCTGCTAGCTGAATCAAAGATGAATATTAGAAAGTAATTGCTAGGCTTTTATTGTTTTATTTTAAATTTTTCTGTTAGTCATAGTGTTAATGCTTTCTAATATTTAGGTGGTGGTCGAAACCCAGTAACACCACGATTCTTGCGACACTTCAATACAGTTACTATTAATGAGTTTGATGATGAATCCATGTACACAATTTTTTCTAGAATCTTAGACTGGCATCTAACAGTATGGTAAGTGACCTTTATGTATTGGGAAAAATCTAAGTCAGAGTTTAAATTATGGTACTAGGAAGTCTCCAAGGTCTGTTTGTAGGACAATGCTCTTTAAAAGAAATTATTGTATCTTTTCTATCCTGTGCCTTTTGAGTTATTCATTACTCCACAGAAGTAGGGCTCATCTTAAAATACTCCAATGGTAAAGTTTTTGTTCTAACAGAGGTTTAGATTAACTGAGGCTAATTCAGTTAGTTGAGATATTTCTGTAATACAGTATTCTTTGATGTGTAATAAGAATAGAATTTGGTTAGTCATTCAAAGAATAGAACTGGAAACTGCTCTTAAATTTCCTGTGGTTTCAAGGCTTACTCTTTCTTTGGCCTTTCACCACTGCGTAGTTTTTAATTCCATTATTACGAGTGGACTTCAACTTTCATTGTGTACCCATTCTGACAGCTAAGCCTGAAAAGATTCTCATATCCTGTTTCCAGACCAAGTTTGTGATTTGACAGCTTCTGACCCTTTGAAGGAGAGAGGTCCCAGAAGACAGCAAGGGCTATTTGACCTGACTTCACTGTTGCTGCTGTTAGTCATAAAAATGAGGGGGAAAAGGGTATAATTAGCTGTCTAACATAGCCAAATTTGTCAGCATGTTCCACAGCTACTAGATTTGATTTTCAGAATTAATTTGTTAACTCAGTGAGAGAACTAAGATTTGTAAAACTGCCTGTGAGGAAGTATAATCATAGAACTTAAAAAGTGGCACAAACTTACAAGTAAATCAGTGTAGATATACAATATTATTTATTAATTTACATGCTAGTATGACAGAATTATGCGAATCATTCTGTTCTTACCACCTTTTATAACTTGTCAGTTACAGCTTTCCATCACAATATGTAGAACTGACTCCGCAAATTATTAATGGAACCATGCATATGTATAAAGAAGCTATGAAGAATTTGCTTCCTACCCCAACCAAATCTCACTATTTGTTCAATCTCCGTGACTTTTCACGTGTTATTCAAGGTGTTTGCCTGTCAAGGCCTGAAACAACAGAATCTGCAGGAGTGATAAAACGTCTCTGGGTTCATGAGGTAAATCACCTAATACTAAGAAATTATTATAAATAAGAAAAATATGTGGATTTGTATATTAATATTTTTCTAATGCCACCTCCTATTGGCTAATAGCTGTGAACTGGTATCACACTCACAAGAAAGGATTTTGTATATTGTATGGGCAGAGGAAATCAGACTTCTTCGAAGTATGAGTCATATCTTAGCAGACAAGTTGATTGTTGATACCATCACTTTCATGTGATTATGTAGTCTCTGTTGGCTACTTGAATGCCTGCACAGTCCTTTCCATTTCTTCTCTCCTTCCTCTAAAAAGAACAAATCAACAGTGAGAAGAACAGAAAGTAGTCCTGGGTCACTGGAAATTTTGAGTGATTTAAAGTTTGGTCCCTACTGTTGGTTATTTTTTTGTTTGTTTTTTACTTCTGGGCTTCCTTTGGAAAAAATTCTTAAGCTTACTGTCTTGAGGAACTGCTTCCTGTATTTCAGTCATAATAGGATAGACACACTGAAAGAGCTCAAGTGAAACATCACTTTTAAAAACAAGAGGAAAATGTCCCATATAGGTGATATCTGCTCTTTGGGGTTTTTTCCTGGATTAAAAGAAAGTAAGTTCATTGAAAATTGTTGCTTTTTAAATATTTAGCTATAGTTCGTAGAATCAAATGAGCATAAAGTGACCATGGAAGAGGTCTTTGGTGATCATCTAGTCCATCATCCTTCCCCAAAGCAGGATCACATAAAGAAAGGAACAGCAGTAAATTTTGAAGTGTTTTTTCTAAAAATTTCTTACAATTCTCTAAGGATGAAGGGTGTTCAGACTTCCAGGCAATCTATTCATGTTCTTCACTATCTTTTTAATGAAAAATATTTTCTAGTATCCAGCTGCAGTCTATCTTGAAATACAAACCCATAACTTGTCCTATCTAGCTGTAGTGGAAAGGCTAACATGTTCCTTTCCTCTTTGCAACAGACTTTTATGCATTTATGTAATAACATTTATAAATATATATGTATATGTATGTGTATATGTATTTCCATGTGAATTTTCATTTAGATTCAGAAGTAATATTACGAGGCTCAACTGTTCAAATTAATTCTAAATATCTATTTTGGTTTTTGCTATGTAGTGAAGTTCGAGGTAGTTTATGTGTTGAAGCCTTTTTCATAATTGTATTTGTTTTATCTTGTTTAAAAGAAGTATAAATTCAAGGGCAGAAGCAACTATTAAAAGAAATAAATTTTTATTATACAGGTTCTTAGAGTGTATTATGATCGCTTGGTGGATAATCCTGATCGGGCTTGGCTTGTTGGATTTATTCAAGAAGTGGTGAAAAATTACTTACATGAAGACTTTCATGAACTTTTCCAGAATCTGGACTTCAACAACGATGGCAGAGTGGAAGAAGATGACTTACGTAGCTTAATGTTTTGTGATTTTCATGACCCTAAGAGAGAGGACACTAAATACAGGGAAATTAGTGATGTGGATGACTTGAGATTAGTTGTAGAGAGTCACCTTGAAGAGTTTAATAACATGAGCAAAAAGCCAATGCAGCTTGTCTTGTTCCGATTTGCTATAGAACATATTTGTAGAATTTCCCGTATTCTGAAACAGCCTCGCAGCCATGCCCTCCTTGTGGGTGTTGGAGGTAGTGGTCGACAATCCCTTACTCGATTAGCAGCCCATATGGCTGAATACAACCTTTTTCAGGTTGAAATAACTAAAAGTTATGGTATCAATGAGTGGCATAAAGACTTAAAAGTCATACTGAGAAAATCTACTGAAGGGGAAATGCAGGGAGTTTTCTTGTTCACAGATACACAGATTAAAAAGGAGTCATTCTTAGAAGACATTAACAACTTACTAAATGCAGGTGAAGTGCCAAACCTTTTTGCAGTAGATGAGAAACAAGAAATTTGTGAACAAATGCGTCAAATAGATCGCCAACGGGACAGGACAAAACAGACAGATGGCAGTCCTATAGCTCTTTTTAACATGTTTGTTGATCGCTGTCGAGATCAGCTTCATATAGTACTGGCAATGAGTCCCATTGGAGATGCTTTCCGTAATCGCCTTCGAAAATTTCCAGCTCTTGTCAACTGCTGTACACTAGACTGGTTTCAGGTAAAAACACAACTTTTGTCGGGCTCGTTATTCTAATGGAAATGCAGTAGAAACATGACTTAAACTCTCTTTGTAGCAAGTAGTTCTCTTTGGTCAAGCTAGCAGTGAAAAGTATCTTGAATTTTCTTAGTGTCATGTTTTAAATTGTTTAGACCATTAGAACCACTCTGACTGTAATAAAGGCCAGTATAGGCTGAATGCAAAATCATCAAGAAAATAACTATATGATTGAGGTATAAAAGTGTAACTGAATGAACATAGTACTGTAGACATTACAGATTTAAATATGTAGTGTTTTCTTCTATTACCAGGACTACCAGAATCTAGGTGCCAAAAAAGTTTGAAACTGAAATACCTGTCAAAAATGCAGACATCTTTTGATGCAGAACATCAGATTTTTCCCCACTACTCTGCAGTAAAACTATATTCCATCTGACTGTTATGTGCAAAAGAGAGACAGAATAATTAAGATGTAGAATTTAATCACATAAAGAATCTGAGGAACTTAAATTTCATCAAGTTTTAAAATGTAGTACAGTATCTTCAAAGGTTATTTAGAAGAGGAAGAACAGAGACAGCTACATACACATACGGACATACTGAAAACGCAAAATTTTCCTTTTAGAAACAGTATTTGTACTGGATGAAATAAGATAGTGGGCTTGAACCAAATCTCTAAGTAGTTTGGTTCTTTCCAGTTCTGTTATTGTCCTATTTGATGGTTATTTCATCATGAAGTCATTTCTCCGTGCCTCAGTCCCTTTGTCTATGAAAATGGGGTAAAGATACCTTTTTGAAAAATGTTTTGAGATTTATGAGAGTGAAGTATTTATTCATTTGTTTTAGACATGGCCTGAAGATGCATTAGAAGCTGTTGCCTCTCGCTTCTTGGAAGATGTTGAAATGTCAAAAGAAATTCGAAGTGGGTGTATTGATATGTGTAAAAGCTTTCATACGTCTACCATTGTTTTATCTGACTTATACCATGCAGAGCTTCAAAGACACAACTATGTTACACCTACTTCATACTTGGAATTGATCTCCACTTTTAAAAGTCTCCTTGAAAAGAAACGCACGTAAGGATTTATAATGTGATCTTTTCTAGAGGAACCCAGGTTCACCAAAAATATTATTTTCTCTCTCTTATCGCTAATCTGAACAAAACAAGTGAAATGTTTTCAGTTAATTTAAATTTACAGAATGGTAGATGGATAAAATGTACTCTTAGGATGCATGCTTGCTCATTTGGACAAAAGGTCTGACTTGATGCTCTTGAAATATACTTGCATTAGACCACATCCTTGGTGATTTTCCTATATATTATGCTACCAGAGTAATGAATGCAGCCTGCTTACTCTGTGGTTCTCTGGACGATGTTGGGGAGATGACATCTGTGAAACCAGCTTCCAATTTGCTAGATGCCATTAGCTTGCTGGCAGGGTTCAGCTGTGCTGTGCCTGTGCAGAAGGGACCTCTGTATGCATGTGCACATCTGTTCTATTCTCATGGCTAATGAGGGAAAGTTCCATTTTCTTTCCTTCTCATTGATAAGACACTACCATAACAATTAAGCAAGTGCTTAATTTGATCAACAGGCAGTGTGTAACACTGCATGCAGCAAGAAATTCCAGGAATAAAGGAATACAGTTTTTGAATGTAATGATCCAATGTCTTTGGACTTGATTCTGACACTGATGACTGTCCCCAGAGCCATTCACATTTTGCTCCCAAAATTATTATACCAACTATATTAATCCTATTTCAGTCCCACCTCAACTAATAGTTTTCATGAGTGTATCTCCATCTCTTCCCTCTCCTTTTCTCGTCAGTTACTACTTTGCCACCATGATTTTGTAGCTCCTGCCAACAGAAGCAGAAGCTTAACAATCACTTATTTACCTATAAGTGATCACTTACTTATCCATATCCCAGTCTCTGAGTATATGTGATAGAATAGTTAAAGACTATGGCTCAAGTAATCCCTGCTATGTTCACTACTTGTTGAGCAAATAAAATGAGATTGGCAGAGCATTTGATTATTCAAAGTAGTGAGAAATTTGGGGAATGCACCCCAATGAATGAAGTGATCGAGTACTGATAAAATACCTTTATAATAAAGTACTATTTATTTTCAGTAAGGTAATGAAAATGAAAAGAAGATATGAAGTTGGCTTGGAGAAACTGAACTCTGCTGCATCTCAAGTAGCCTTGATGCAGTCTGAGCTGGAGGCTCTGCAACCTCAGTTACGGGAAGCTAGCAAGCAGGTTGATGAGATGATGGTCGTTATTCAAAAAGAATCTTTGGAAGTAGCCAAAACCGAAAAAGTCGTGAAAGCTGATGAAGCAGTGGCAAATGAGCAGGCTATGGCTGCAAAAGCCATCAAGGATGAATGTGATGCTGACTTAGCACAAGCCATGCCTTGTTTAGAAAGTGCTCTGGCTGCCCTTGACACTCTCACTGCGCAGGTATGGCTAACAATGCATATTTACACGCTGGAGAGGTATTCAGATATACAAAAGCATGGAACATCTGCCTTTTCAGATTTTACGTTATACTTACAGTTTTATAATTTAGAAACTTCTTGAAATATTTCAGTTTTAAAAAGCAAAATGTTATTCTGTCTTTATTTTCTAGTGAAAAACTGTAGCACTGATTTTTTGTGGACTACAAGATCAAGTATTATTCTAGTCATTTCAAAATTCATAGTTATAAAAATATTTTGAGACAACAGTTGAGAAGTTAGAAAATGTATGCTTTTTACTTTCTTATTCAGAACCTGCCAGCCTGTCATCTAATCTTTTTATATCTGGTCTTTCAGCGTCTAGAAATTGAGGTTGAAATTCTATGTCTCCCCATGTTAAGGGACCACTCTTTGTAAGACTATGACGGTGGAGGCAGTCACCTTTGGTTTTATGCATATTCATATTTTCTTTGCTTGGATAATATTTTGCTCGTGGTGGAACAAAAGGAAGTCTCCCAGATTGTAAGAGTGAGGATGGACTATGTGCTCCAGCTATTGTTGCTGAAAACAAGATTTTAAAAAACTTTCAAGGAAACCTTAGAAAGCTGATGGTTTGTTATCTACAGCTATTGCTTGCTATCAAAAGTTTTAGATTCTGGCGCTGTCAGATCATTGACATACTTTGTGAAAACAGTATATGGCTACTTAATTACTCCAAGGCAATTGCATTATACTTGTGAATAACAAGACAATAATGAGGCTTTGAAGGCTAATGAAGTAATTCTTCACCTGCTGTCAATGCTTAGTGTATCCAAGCAGGGACCTTAATAATACAAAGGGGGGGGGGGGGGAAAGTAGGAACTTCCAAAGAAAAAAAAAAACCCCAAACTTTTTTTTTAAATAAAAATATAGTTAAATCGTATGATGAACACAAAAAAAAATCTTTGCATAGCATTACTTAGAGTACCTGCACAGGACTCTTGTTTTTGATTCACCCTTCACCCTGGCCACCATTGATGGAAAGCAGAGCAGGACACATGTTGCAAATTGGCCCATAAATCCATGTACACAAATGTGCAGATTAAGTGCTTTGTTTGAAGAAACAGACTTACACATAATTCAGTACTGCTGAAATGAGTATCTACAGTCAAAAGGAACTGTGTACTTCATGTGGCTCACTGTTCAGCAAGCATTAGAAAAAATATAACAATCTTAAGTGTTATTTTGCTGTTGACATCTAAGTTTTGTAGCAATACACATATGAAGACACTGAGATTTAGAACTAGGAAGAGACCTCTGGATGTCACCTTCTTCCGCTTGTAATCCGTTCCACTTTAGACATTTATTTTCCTGGTGTTTACCATTAATTTTACTCATTACAATTTAACCTCCAGCACTGGAGGGAGGGGCTACTCAGGGATGTGGTCAAGTCACCACCCCTGGAGGTATTTAAAAGACGGGTAGACAGGTGCTTATGGACATGGTTTAGTGGTGGGATGGCAGTGTTAGGTTAATGGTTGGACTTGACGATCTTAAAGGTCTTTTCCAACCTAAACAATTCTATGATTCTAAACTTGTTTTCCATCCTGCTCCCTATGGACATGGTTCTTTGTCTTTTATGCAGTTGAACACTGTACAAATTGATCTCATCAATTCCAGTTTTCTTTCCTGTAAGCTAAGTAATCACTGTTTTAGTTTTTTCTCATAAATCAGATCAGCTTTTCTCGTTATACGTTCTGGACCTTCTCCATACATTCACTTCGTGTGCATTGCCCAAAGTTGAATACAGTATTTCAACTGTAGTTTTGCTGAATGCTGTGTAGAGTAGAGGAGGATTATCAACACGTGTGGTTTGTCATTCATGCTAACAGCTGTATAATTTCCTGAAAATCACTGTTACATAATCATTGCTTTCCCTTTCTTTTTTTTCCTTTTTGTAGTAGTTCTACTATACCTTTCCATTTCTGCTGTTTATCAAGATCATTTTTTCCTGTTGTCTACTGCAATGTATTTGCATTTACTATCAACTTTCTATCAGTTGGAAATTTAATAAACTCTCTTTTCCATCATTCATTTCAGTAATGAAAATATTGCACAGGTCTGGACATGTGCCACCTTGGTTAAATCTTTGCTGTGTTTTGACAGTGTTATCAATTGTACTTGTCACCTACTCACAGTTAATGTTTTACAGAAATCAGATGTAAAGAACATTAACATTTTTGACTCTGTATGTCATTTACTCCTATCTCACCCTTTTCACTAAATACCTAGCCAGCACTTTTCTTGCTTGTCTTACTATTACTGTAGTTACAGAATTTTTTTTGTTACACTTGATACTGCTTTTAATTGCAGCTGAGTTTGAGTTTAGCTTTTAAAATGGCCTCCTACTCTGCTTACAACCCTTGGTTGTATTAAATTAATTTGTATTTGTCCTTAATTTTTTTCCCTGGAACAGCTGGCTAACTTTGATTGTTCTTCCTCTTCAAGAACTTCCTTCCCTGGAGATCCCATCAGCCAGTTTTCTGACTGCCTCATTGAAATTCCCTGGCTTTATTTACCTGCTCTGGTTTCCCTCTCCTGAACATTTGTGTGGTTGCAGTTTTTGGTTGTTTTTTTCATTTTGTTCTGTTGTTTTTTTTAAAAGAAGTTTTTAGCTCCAGGAACCATAGTTCACAGTTTCAAGGAAATAATTATCTTTTTTTTTTCATCTAGTCTTAACATTTTCTGGTTTTTGTGGCACAAATGAACATTCCCAGAACTCAAAAGGTACCTTTTTCTATCCAAACTGCCAAGGGTTTAGACTGCAAAGAAACTTTGGGCAAGCTCTGAAAATCTAACACTAATTGGGAAAATAAACATGAGACTCTAGAAATCCTTTAATTTGTTGGAGTATGTATTCTCCGAGAAAAGGCCTTGGAAAGAATATTTGAATTACCATGCAGAGTTATTCTTTGGGAAGAGTAAGAGAGATTATTTTCCATAAATCTTTATTTTACAAACCTCTCAGTTGTACATATATGTGTAGAAGTGTTTCATTCTTTTGTATTATTATTCTATATTTGTGGTTAAAACTTTGCTTATTCATTTTCTGCTATTTCTTATAATGTCAGTACTTCTTACCCAATAGTTTTCTTCTTTTAGCTGCCTCTTCCCTTATTCAGCTCACTCTGGGAGTTTAATAACTGACCGGAATAGTCATTGAGTTATTTTCTGTACTTGGAGAGCATAGATCTTTAGTTCTGTGTTGAAGGCTGCTTTTACCTTATGTTATCTTAAATCTACTGATCCACTGCTGATGTGATCCTGTAAGTTTGGAAGCATCGTGTTAAAGCCTGAACTGAAGGGTAGAGCATAATGCTGGAAAATCTGAACTCCATAACTGAGGTGCAATGCCCACTACTGAATTAGGAGCAGAACAGGTACAACTAAAAACGAATTACAGATAAGAATCTTATTGTCTCCTCTAAACTGATTGTTGACTAGATTCCAGGTATTTTTGTTTAGATGTCAGTGTTAGTTTGACCTGCATAGCACCTTAGAGAAAGGACTAGAAAGAATGGAAAAAAATGAAATAAAAATTTTGCAAAAAATATATATATGTATAGAGTATGCTGGCATGTGCTATGAACTTGAGATCATAGTGTATTTAAAATTATCAAGTGTGAGAATAGCAAATTTATATGGAAAAATATTATCTTGACAAAAAAAGGGTTATTATTTCTCTTGTAATAGAAGAATTAATCCACCTATGTTCAGACCTCTAAAGGTGTTTGTTTTTTTTTAATTATTATTTTAAGGATATTACAGTGGTTAAGTCCATGAAGAGTCCTCCTGCTGGTGTCAAGCTTGTAATGGAAGCTATATGCATCCTTAAAGGCATCAAAGCAGATAGGATTCCAGACCCAACAGGTTCTGGAAAAAAAATTGAGGATTTCTGGGGTCCTGCTAAGAGACTTCTGGGTGACATAAGATTTCTTCAGTCTCTTCATGAATATGACAAGGATAACATTCCCCCAGCTTACATGGCTATCATAAGAAAACAGTATCTTACAAATCCTGAGTTTGTACCAGACAAGATTCGAAATGCTTCCACAGCAGCAGAGGGTCTGTGCAAATGGGTCATAGCCATGGAGTTTTATGATACGTAAGTATGTATAAAAATTTAAAAAGCATTAAAATAAATTTGATTAATGAAATCAGTTTATTTTAACACAAAAGATATGTGAAATTACTTCTTTCTAGCGGGAAACTTGTGCAAACAAGCAGACATAAAATTCATTCATTTAAGATACCTGATGTTAAGGTGTAAAGCCTCATTTTCAATTCTGAGTTTTTCTAAGAAGGCATGGGAGCAACCACATGTTCAGTTAGCAAATAAAGTTAACTTCCTTTTAGAGTGTTGCACAAAATAGAGGCATTATTGAAATGTCTTTGGAAATTTCTGACAGTCATATCAAGCCCAAAGGATATTTTTTGTTACACATTGTATTTGGTGCACTGAAGAAGTGTGTTTATTTTTTATTATATTTCTTAATACGAAATGTCTGGAACTCACATTTAACAGTAAATCAGCTCTGGGCGACTAAGGTCAACTTGCAATTTGAAAATTGAGTTATGGTAAGTAGTGCATGCCTTCATTTGAGAGGGTATTTTGTAACTTGATTAAAGGATTAGTAAATGCATACTTGGTAGAGTTCTGAATTTGAGAACAACTTTTAACATTACAAATACCAATTGTTAGAGAGAAAATTAACTAAAAAGGTGGACTTTAAAGGAGATCTGCAACTTATACCAGTAGGAAGTATAATTATGAGGTTAATAGTTGTGAAATACTGTTTACGTTGAGCATGGGGCATTTTGGAAAGATAAACAATATGTTTTCAATTATACGTTACTTCCAACATTCTCCTCACAAAAATATCTGTGTAAAAGATTGAAATCCTTCCTTCACAACTTCAAATCCTTGGATTTGAAAAGGTGTTGATTTTTTCTTTTATTTTGTGTACACAATTGGCTGTATGTGTGTGCACAGTGTCTGTGAGTGTTACTTAATATATATAGTTATCTCTGTGTTTCTAATGGCACAAATCCACAATGGATTGTAAATTGTGATCAAATGGGACACACAGTTTAGAAGCATTAAGCCTTTTTGCTTTTAATCGTTACCTGTTATTACAGAAAAAAATGCAGAAGCTGCATAAATCAGTCACTATCACCACAGAAACACATGATGAAGTAAAACCCAATTGTCTTCAGATATCATCAAACTATGATAATGGAATATTGCATGAGCTACTGAGTTGCTGAGGTTTCCCTTCATCTTTCCTGTGTTCATTTCTTTAATAGTAACCCTGGAGTGAAGGTGTATCTTTCAGGTGTTTGATTTATTCTTTGACTTTATTTAGAGTGACAAAAAATGTTGCACCCAAAAAGCTAAAGTTGAATGAAGCTGAAGGAAAATTAAAGATTGCTATGGACAGTCTAAAAAAGAAACAAGCAGACCTGAGGGAGGTTCAGGATAAATTGGCTGTACTCCAACAGACACTGGAATCCAAGAAACAGGAGAAGGCTGACTTAGAAAATCAGGTATATGAGGCAAAAGACAAAGTATTGTTTTATTGATATCCAGAAATTTATTTAAAATTTGCTTCTTTGTCAAATGCAATTTTTCCTTTTAACTGCCAATATGTCAAACAAGTTGTACTTTTAGATAACCATCTTTTTATTTTGGTGTAATGGTCTTGAAGTTATAAGCGGGCAAAGCATGAGGAATAAATGTTTTAAAGTAATAGAAAATCTAGATGTTATGAATTTACAAACTGATATCCCCTCTCCTACATCCTTGCTCATATCTGCTTTCTTGTGAGGATTTAAATGTTCAATGATTGTGCTAAGAGTTTGATTCATCGATTATCTTGCAAGTCAGTACATTTAAAGTTTTGGAAGTTTATGTATACCTTCTGTGCTAATGCAATTTTGAGAATGTTTTTTGTAAACTCTGTTCCTGAACGCTAAACAGGTGTTATGTGTGCAGAAATAGGCAAGATTTAAAGTTGTTTGGGTTTTTTTTTTGTTTGTTTGGTTGGTTTTTTTTAAGATTTGCAGTACATCATCTTGAGCTTTTTTTACAAAAATAGTATTGGAATTTTAAATGGAGTCTTATTTCCTGTCTGTAGTTAAACACAGCTCTTTGTGTGATTCTTCTGCATCCTGTTACAGTTTGGAAGTAGGAGGGAGGGATAAACTACACAAGTAGTTTGTTACTGTGGTGTAAATTGGCTGTTATGGTTACCAGAAGAGAGAGAGGATTGCAACAGCAGCAAGAGTTGGCATAATTTTCCTCCTATCCCATGGCTGAAATGTGTCTCTACTAGATAGTAAAGAATTCTAACAGAACTGGATTAAATTCATGTTAAATCATATTTTTTTGTTAGACTATAAACGTGCCAGGAAAAATGGCTTAGTTAAAAACCAACAACAGAAATGCAGATTATATATTCATAAGGATGTTTTTTTTTCAGAAAGCAATGTATCTACTGTTATGAGACAGTGATCACTTTAAGGTGTTTCTGTTTCTCTTTATGGCATGTAGATCATTGCCTTGACTGTTAGTGTTTTCCACATCACATGCAGAGCTATTTTGAATTGCATGTTTTCTACTGATGGTCTTCCTTTATTTGGATGAAAGTGGAACTGAATAGACTGTAATGTGCTGGTACTGAGATTGGTTTTGTTCTGTAATAATTTCCAATATAATAAGAAGGTGTTTTCTTCTATTTGATGGAATTACTTAGGAAAACATCTGCACAGGAAAATAATTCTTAAATGCTTTTAATATTTGCAAAATGTTCTTAAATTGATCATGTAATATAATCAATATTTTTTTTTCAATCTGAGGTTGACTTATGCAGCAAAAAACTACAGCGAGCAGAACAATTGATTGGTGGCCTTGGGGGCGAGAAAACTCGCTGGCATGAGACTGCTTTGGAGCTCGGAAGGCAGTACATCAATCTGACTGGAGATATACTTATTTCATCAGGAATTGTAGCTTACCTAGGAGCCTTTACATCCAGCTACAGACAAGTAATATGTACATTTTGTACCCATGTTTTGTAATAATCTAAATTTCATTAATTTTTCTTGTAATATAAAGTTTATGTTTGTAAATTATGTTTTAATAGAATACATAGGTGGAACTGAAACTGTATTGTAGGATTTTGAGTTTTGTTTGTAAGACTCTAGGGGGAAATTCTTCTTTCATTCTACTGTAAAGTACTTATTGCTGTGTAAAGCATGGAGTCCTTTGGTTGCTTTCCTTCTCTAAAGCAATTGCCAGTAACTTTATACCTCATGGGTCTGGTTACTCCTGCCATTCAATGGCTAAATTCTCCTTAACCTCAAGGAAAACAGAATTACCTTTTATTTCAGCAGCAGCACAGTTAAGCAAGTTCTGAAAGTGGAGTAATCCTGTACAAAAAAAGACAAAAGATACAGTAGCTCAATAACATAGCAGATTTGTGCCTGTAACTCTTAGTGAAATAAATGGAAGTTCTGAATACATTTTCAGATAGACAAAAAAGATTTTTACATGACCACTGATTTTAGATATAACAATTTTTGGATGTCAAAATTAGCCTGACTTTGAAAGTTTTTGAACACAAAACCTGCCACTGAATTCAGCTGAAGAAATGTATGTCCATTTCTTTGTTCAGGGTATCAAAAATTGCTAAAAGTTACGAGAGAAAAAAAATCAGTGTACCTCATGTGAACAAAGAATTTGGATATAATCCTTATTTCTACTTTTCCTTCAATGCATTTCTTCTGTCCATTTTTCTTTAGAAAATTTTTTACTGTTCTTTCAAACTATTGTTTTCTTCATAATGACCATGCTGTGGTGTTACTATTATAGACCTTCATACAGTGAGAGTTTATGGTGTATTTATAGCATAAATAATTAGTCAGCAGTTTTTACAATTCCAAATCACATAATTTTGAGAGAGTGTTCTCTTTTATGCTTAAAACCTGCACTGTGTATAATATTGTGTCTGGGTATGTAGGAATACTTTTGCTGAAACATCCTAAGGGGTGTTGAACTGTATTCCAGGCAAGTGTAGATACAGATGCAGATGTTATTCATAAAAGGCAGAGACATCTGCGCGATTATTCAGTAAAAATGAATACATAGTAGTTTCATCTGAAAGGTTTAGTGTAATTTCATTCTCTCTGCATAGTTTCTTTCTCTGTACAACACTAGGTATGGATTCCTGGTTGCTTATTCTTACTCTCATGGTTGTGCAGACACATACTAGTTTGGTATCTGTTTCAGAAATTGTTGGATAGTATAATCCCTTTTGTGCAGTACTTCTTATCATCTGCTGCTATAGTTGGGGTTTTTCCCCCTGCAGTTTTCATAAGAGAAAAAGTTACAGTATCTTTTGGAATATCAACTTTGTTTTATGCAAACTGATGAATCTTTCATTCACCACCTCTGTGAATGTCTCTAGTACTTAGACCATTTTCTTTAACTCTGCATTTCTGAGTTTTGTTGCTTGAGACTTTGCCAGCTAATTTTTAGTTGAGAATACTATAGCATGCTGCTTTGACCTGATACATAGCTTTCATTTAAGATTGTGCCTTTCATATGAACATGCTTTTTCCTTCTTTAGAAACATTATTCCTAGTGGAATACGCTTTTTGATTTACATATTTAAAGGTGTGTGCCTCCACTATTACTATGCACTATACAAACATGTATAGTTTACACAACTGTAGTCAGTTAGATGATACAGAGAACAGTGAAAAGCAACTGTAAATGATTGTTGTTAAGTTTGGTTATGTCCTGACAAATGCTCATTATGTGAGTCCTGAGAGTTAAATAATGAAGTTTTTGTTTTGGTTTTTTTTTGGTTAGAATATGTGCGTTTGTTTTATACTCATTTTATAGTACAGAAGACTACTGCTGAAGTGGTAAATAAAATCATACCAAGGCTCTGACCAAATAAACTTTTATTTCAAATATATAAATGACATACAAAGGCATTTTTAGAGACAGTTTTGGACATTTTATACAGAAACATGAATTTCTTTCCATTTGAATATATAGCGATCTTGTATGTAGCAACTGTTACGGGAAATGTGTTGAAAAATAATTTTTTAATAGTTTGAGAAGTTTGTGAATAGATAGAAGTTTAGTTAATATTTGTTTTCATCTTGCCTAGATGCAAACTAAAGAGTGGGCATTGCTATGTAAAACAAAAGACATTCCTTGTTCTGAAGATTTTTCCTTAACAAATACCCTGGGAGAACCAGTGGAAATTAGAGCTTGGAATATTGCTGGATTACCTTCGGACATGTTTTCTATTGATAATGGCATCATTATCTCGTAAGTAAAAAACCCCAACAAAATATTACAAAGAATAATTTTCATTAAATAACTTCTTTCAACATGATTTTCAGTTATTATTTTTATAGACCATTTTCTACTGTATATCCAGTTTAACAACTACAGTTATAAAATGACTGTAGTGCTTACATTTGTAAGAAATACTAATAATAGTGTTTGACCTTATAATGTAAATTTTTTAAATCTGTGAATTCACTCCCTTCCTTTTTAATTCCTATGGATTGCTATAATGATACCTTCCCCACACCTTTTTTTTTTTTTTTTTTTTTTTTTTCTTTTACAAACATGCTGCATGTTGGATTCAGTTTAAGACATCCTAAAATATTTCAGCAATAGAATTCTGAATACTGTTCTGTTAGTAGTATAATCAATAGATATGGAACTAATTTTCCCTTAAAAAGCTAAAGCTCTTTAAAATTAAAGAAATATGCTGGCATCGGGTGCTACCAACGGGTGTTTCTACAGAGTTATTGAAGATTATTTTGCTCATCTTCCTGTAAGAGTCACACACTTTTTCCCTAAGATGACACTGGAAATATCATAGATGATATCTTGATTACTTGTCTACAAACAGTTTCCCAGTTTATGTTGCCAATTGGTAGGAGATTTTAACATGCAGGCTGTAACATACTTAGTATGTAAAGCCCTGACATTTTGGAAATGTTGGTTTGTACACTGGTGAGGTGAATCTTTATTTCGCTAGGGCACAGTAACAAAATAAGAAAAAAATTGCCCATATATATCCTCTACTGAAGGCAGTAAGGGAGGTGCAAAAAGTTAAAATAGAGAAAATTTCTAGTCTCCTTTCTCACAGAAGATGATCCCAATCAGCTCTTGCCAGTGTCTTCCGCTGTTTCTTGACTTTTCTTCTATATACTGCTAAACCGCTTCAACAAGAAAAGGTGAGATAGGGCTTTTCTGCAATAACTTCTGATTTCAGAAGGGTGTGCTTTCACATCATACCAGGCAGTTGGGAGTTAGATATGGGTCTTCCTCATCCATGTGATGGTTTTAGATATTGGATGAAAGGTGAAAAGGTGTATGTGCACTGACAATTTGGAGTCATTTCCCATCAATACTTCATCCAGACTAGTCATTCCTAGGATCCCTTCTGGAGCAGAACAACCTGGCATATTCCTAGACAAAAGCTAAAAGAGTTTTGGTTTTAGGGTTAGTGTAGGGACCTCTCTAGCAGGCATTATGAATGGGGCTCCACAAAGTTGTCTTTGCACCCAGTCCAGTCCTCAAAGACCTTTAAAAAAAATTATTAAAATGTGAATTTATAGCAGAGACTTGATTACATCTTTGGAGTGCTGGAATTTCCTAAATGCTGTTTAGAGTTAGAAGCTTAGCAGTTGCAATTGTAGCTTCTTGTTGTAACGTGGTTAGTATGACAATACTCTTATCACAAATTGAAGTCCTGAAAAGGAAAGAAGGATTTATTTTTTGTTTTTAAATACCCTTTTAAAAAAAAAAAATCCCTTTCGTAATTATCTTAAGCTACATCCAAATAAAATACTTTGACTTTAATGATACATTGTTTTATCTAAAACATTTTTTAAAATTCTGCGCATATTTAAAGATATTCTCATTCTTATTTGAAAAGTGAAACAAATTCTGAAATCTCAAAACTCCTCACAGAAAGAAAATATGGATCCCATGAACTCTAATATTATTGCCTTTCACTTGTAAGATGATTCTACATTCTTAAGTGGTATTCTAATACATGCACATCTGTGTCTCACAACAGTCACTGGAATTATGTTTGTCTGGGCAGAGTTCATCTGGTATATATCAATGTCACAATCAGGGCAAACATCAGTGATTTGTATTTATCATATACATATAGTATGGGAACCGATCATGTTATTGTTTTAACATCTAGAAATACCTACAGCTCACTAATGATTAGCTTTAGACTACTGATGACTGAAATATGTACAGCACTGACAGTTTTGTTAAATACAGAGCTGGGTGCTTACAATTGGCTAAGCTTGGTGACCTTGTGTAAGCAGTTAAGATTTTCACTTCTGTGTTTCACAATCTGTGTTTGTTATGACTGTAAACAAAGAACCTCTCAGTTTTGTCCAGTATGCTTGCTAATGCATTGCTGCTGGCTTTTAGGCTTTGTTCTCAGCACAGCTGAAGCCGAATTGACCATGGAACAATGTTGCTTTAACTGCTTTTCTGTTTGTGATTGCTGCCCATTTACTTCATGTTTGTTGGTTCTCTTTTCTGTATAATGAATAAATAATTATTATAATTCTTTTCCATAGCCAGGTTAATGGTTGTCAAGTATATGATAACAAGTGCCTAACACTTACGCATCTTTTTGACAGTATGCTACTGCAGAAACTTACTAATATATATCTTTAATTTTTGCTATTGTTTACATGAAAATTCTCACTGTTTGAGTCATCTATTGTTTTATAGCACTGGTGAATGAATACTTCTTTTACTGTAGAGTGAATTTTAGGTTTTCACAGATAACTGAAATTGCATATTACAGGGTTAACCTTTGGAAGGATGGATGTGTGGATAATACTTCAGCTTTGGCAACTGGATAGGTGACAAAGTGCAAAATGAAACAGATAAGACAAAAATAATGCACTAGCTAAAGAACCTCAACATACTTTCATTTAACTTTCAAAATTTGCATTGATTGTACTTCTGGAAGCAAAACAACTTATTGAAGTTACAGGATATATGCTGGGATTATGATAGTATATGTAACTTTTTAAAAAAGTAATTACTGTATTAATAATTCAATCACTCAGGCTAAACAGTTGACAAATGTTAATGAATTCAACACTTCTAAAGTACATCCTAACACTTCACTTTTATAAGGCTTTGATCAAAATTCTCTTTGAACTAATGGAAAGATGATTAGCATTTTAAAAATAAATAATGATAGCTTTTAATTTTGAAATGTGAGACAGAATCTACCTCAAACTGATGATACATATTATGCCTGTAGTTATGAGTTTATGGCTAGATGAATTTTGTATTAGGGCCTCAGGAACCATATAATATGCATCTCAATCTTTTTATAATATCAATTTTTTTAAAAAGCAGAATTAGAGAGCTATTCAGGGATAATTTGCAAACATACACAGTGACTGTTTATGCATTTCCCCGAATGGGAAAGGATTTTATCACTGATGAAAGCTATGTGTGTTTGGCCGTTATTGGAGTACCACTCGTTAGTTATTCAGTCTTAAGTATTTCATGTCTGTTACACAGTAAGTCTGAAATGGGATGTGCTGAATATGTGAATGAAACTTTGAAGTAATTAGGGAAACACCTACTGTAGTTTTGGCTGAGGTTTTCTCAAATCTTAAATTCCCGTTTTAAAATAAGAACATGCAAAATTATCACGAGCAAATTACATAAATATTGTCTGATTTAGAATGTGTTCAACATGTAAGTTTACAGTGATCAGTTTACCGTTTTCAATTGCTGTATCATCTTTCTTTTAAAACCACCTGGCTATATATTCCTTGGGTCTCCCTTTGGGTTCTCATAAGCAACTGAATCACCTAGCACTTTGGGAGCTCAGCAATTCTTTCAGTACACTTTGGATCCATTGGTGAACACTGCTGTGAGATTGTCTTCTAATACTGCTGATGCTACTGCCTCATCTGACAGATGTTCAGATTTCAAATCCTCTGTTTGTTTCTCTAGACCTACTGTGTTACCAAATTTGTCCTTATCTGTGTTTATCAAATCATTCAACATACTTGTAACTTTACAAAGCCCACATTTTAACTTTCTTAAGTCTGCTTAGATATCACACTGTCCTGGTGGATTACAAATGCATTTCCTGAATCTCTCAATGCTTTTTACCTGTAAAAGCTTTCTTCCTTCGTGGGTAGGCTGGACAGGGTCCCTTCCAGATGACCCCTTTTACCAAGGGGGAAGAAAGACATCCTCCTTCAGCTGATGAATGGTCACTCCCAAGTCTAAGTTGTGATCCATAACATAGAAGGAACCTCTGTAGCATCCTGTGTATAATCTCGGGCTACTGCCACACACAGTACCTTTCTCTTCCAGAACTTTGGCTCCTTAACTTCTGCTATCTTGCTTCCACAATCTCTGTTTTCAGTCCAAAGAACCTAAGGTGTTTGTGATCCGTACCTCCATATATATTCCCTTTGCTAAGGGATCACATTTATTTGGGCACTTTAAACTGTGCAGAGATTCTGCAAGCAGGATCAGTCATGATTTCTGAGTACAGACTTATTTTTTCAGTAATACATATATGTGATAGTTAGGACTGACACTACTAAGCTAAACATCAGTTTCCTCGTAACTGCACCAAGAACACTTTATAAGTTTGTGCTAATCAGAAGGCTGGCACCGAGGTGGGGAAATGATGGCCTCCATTGCATCTTGGAAAGGACTGGTTCTTGATCTTGCTGAGCTGCCAGATCTGACATCAGTTGCCAAAAAATTGAAAACCAGTCTCTGCTTTTTCCTTCTTTCCAGAGTTCCATAACTTGTTGTTACTATTCCCAAGCAACCAACTTCCCTTTCAGCTTTGTTTTCACTTTTCATATCTTACATAGTTTTGCTTGTCTAGTCTCTCACAGCTTAAAAAAAAATTTTTTTTTTTCAGTAATGAAAGTCCTGAGTCACACAGCTGCACTTCACAGAACTGTGTCTGAGTCACAGATAGATGAACCCTTGGATTAAGGGTTACATGCATGTTATTGTGTGTTGTTACATTTACACATATATAAATAAGCCTTACAACTACACTTAGTCCTTGATAAGAAGTTTGTGGAATAGATATTAAAACAGAGAATATAAAGGATTTTTTTCTTTCTTAAACTGTGCTTTACCTGTTTTAAAATTACTCTCTTGAAAGAAGATCAAGGTTTATAATGTGTTACGCAGTTTTACCTGCCAGCAATTTTGAAACTAATAAGCTTGCAAGAACTTAGAACATTGAGAAGTTTGTCTGAGCATTGTCTTTTAGAAATTTTAATGCATCTACAAATACTTGCTCTGTACCTTTTTTAATTCAAGGCTTATCACTTTCTGTTGACAGTTTATGGAAACCTTTCATAAAACATCACTCGTTCTAAGAAAAGGTATATTTGAAGAATAGACAAAAATGAGATTGTCTTTTACTTAATTGCATACATTTCACCTTAGTAGTTTATAGGAAAATAAGAATACAGATTTGCATTGCAGGTTTTATTTGTGAATCAGATTTTTTCAAGAGATAGGTTCAATTAAAAAAAAAAATTATTAATGGTAAGTAATTTGCCGGTGTCATTGTGCATAAACTAACTTGTAATAATGATAGAGGCTATAGAAGTAGTCTGAAAGATTTCTTTTTATGCCAAATCTGGAAAAAAGGGTATTGCTGGGTTCTTTTCCTTCCAGTAATAAACTATATTATACCTCCTAACCAACTGGGATCTGACTGGGCCCTTTGATCCAAATTTTTAGGGCTACACTTATATTGGAATTCTCACTTCTGCCTGCTTAGATGGTTTCTAATTTAGGTGATTATTGCTGTAATTGTAATTGACCATTAAAATGTGTCACTAATCTTAGCTAGCTTGTTAATGTAACTACATGTGGTAGAGAATACTGTAAAAAATCTGTGAAGTAGTTACTAAATCTGCCAAAAATAAAAATCCAGAAGTTCTTTGTGTCCATTGCTGCTTACAGATTAGGGATTAAAAGGTAGACACCTTTGAATCTGCTTATATATTGCCCTTTATACTAACTCTAAAATGTCTGTTTAGTGGAAAATTCCACCTGTTTTCACTTGAAAATGCTCACTTATGCATATGACTTTATTAAAACTGTTCAAAATTGCAAAAGTTACCAATCTTTTTATTTTGAAAATGTTATAAAACTAAATGCAATTAAATTTTCTAGGAATTAAGAAGTCTTATTCTAAGTACTTTATTTGAAAGAGGAAAATTATGTTTGTAAACAAAGAACTATCATTCATTCATCTATCTCCTGTTAAATTAATCCAGGATTATACCTGAGTATGTGCCTACTATGATTTCTTACTGATGCGCTTTTGTTTTAATGACAAAAGGGAATAAATTGCCCTAAGAAGTACTTTGAGGTAGACCTTTGAAGACCTTATATTACAATTTTAAAAGTTTGTATTTTTCGCTTCAGTAACGCAAGAAGATGGCCTCTGATGATTGATCCTCAGGGTCAAGCAAATAAATGGATAAAGAACATGGAAAAAACCAATAATTTGCATATAATCAAACTCAGCGACCCTCAATTTGTTACAACACTGGAAAATTGCATTCAGTTTGGCAGTCCTGGTAAGTTAATGACTAATGAAAGTGTAAATTACAGAAGAACCTGGAGGGGGCACAATTAGCTAAAAAATGAAACTCCAGTGAGTATGAAATGTTCTTATAGTTAAAGAAAATAGAAATATTTTTTTTCTCACTTTGAATCAAATTAGTACTGTGGTAATTGAAGTCCTCACCCCAGGTTATGAGATACTTCTTAGCACAATATAACTATAATACTCAGTTTAATTTGTATCCTTTAATTGCTTTATGAGATTTGCCACTTCTTTGTTTTCATGTTACAATAATTTTATTTCTAAAAAGTAATGTTGTTTTAAATTGGCTTTTCAAGAGTCTAAATACCATATTGCTAGGCTGTGTTCATTAATGATTCTTGTATTCTCTGTAGTATCTTTATTGCAAGTAGTCTTATTACCCTCAAATAGAAATAAATTAATGAAACACGTAGTTACAACTCCAGCTTTTTTCAGTGGCTAACTGGACTACAAGTAAAGAAATGGATTGTTTATTCTCTGTTATTTCTTTCTTGATTTTGACAATCTCATATGCTTACAGTGAAAATTGAAGGAGACTTAGTTACCCAAAATTATTTCTGTGGTATGTGGCATTTAATTTGTTGTTATTTCCCTTTCTGAAAATGGTAGCCTTAAACTGCTGTTCTAAGCTATTGGCAGCAGTAATAGTGATAGCATTTTAGTTGCTTTTTTTTTTTTTTTCAAATTGATATAATATTAGAAAAATAAATTAAGTTACATTTCTTTGATTCATTTTTCAGTCAGCTGAATACTCTTCAGAAACATTAACCTTATCACTGGATATTGCTTGACTAATATTTTTATTGTTTGTACACTGTAAATACATATTATACATATGTATTGTAAAGAACAGTCAATCAGTAATATAAATGCCAAGACAGTCCAACTAATTCTTGTGTTACCTTGAAGTGCTACTGGAGAATATTGGAGAAGAACTTGATCCTATCCTTGAGCCACTTTTGCTCAAACAAACATTTAAGCAGTCAGGGTGTATGTGCATTTGCCTTGGAGACTCCACTATTGAGTATGCTCCTGAATTCCGCTTTTATATTACAACTAAGCTGAGAAATCCACATTATCTTCCTGAAACATCTGTTAAGGTGAGAATTTTGAAAGTGAATGTGCAACTCTGTTTTAATTTTAAGATTATTCCTTGGCTAAAACCAGTGAAGAATTTCTGGCATTTGTTTATTCCTCCTCCCCTGCCAATACTGGTTTCTTTTTTCACTTCTGGAAGACTGGTATCATCTTAGGAGTGTTGACATTTCTCATATCTAATACTTCACCTTGCAATACTGTCGTTCTTTCATACTGTCAGGAATTTATTTATTTATTTTTCACCTTTCACAGTCTGTATCTCCTGATGCTATTTAGTCACCTTTTATTATAGAAATATTTACAAGGACTTAATATAATAGTCACCTCACATGCAAACCCTACATTAGGCTTTCATATTCATGATTTTTATCTGTAGTATAGTTAGGGACAGAAGTCTGAGCAATTCCTGGCCTTGAGCCTTTTTTATAACAGATAGAAAAATATATTTACAGATTTATATATTTGATAACTATAGCTATTCTTATTTTTCTATGTTATGACACAAAAGTTGGTTTCCTGCTTTAAAGAATAAATTTGGTGTTTTAGTCTTTTTGAAGTTGCTTGGAAAATATATTCCCCCTTTTATTTATTATTATTTTTGGAGAACAACAGTTAGAAAAGTATTGAAAAAGTATTACAGAAAAGTATTGCAAATTTACACTTTGGTTAACCAGACTATACTGAAACACAAAACCTTGAAATCAAAACTTTTTGAACTGTTATGCTATTCAGTAAAATGGAACAGGAAGTTGTTTTGACAATGAAGGAATTCTGATGCAGGAAAAGTGGAAAAAATTAATGAAAGGGAATAACTTCTGTTCACTTTAATGCACATCAAATCACCTAGACAAAGGTGGTAATTAGCTGCATGTTCAGAAAAAAAAAATAGTAGTATGAAAGGAAGAGAACATCCAAAATATTTAGAGTACACATACATTTAAAAGCTATATGAAGGTTATTTCCTAGGAAAAGTTTTTTATTTAACAGACAGTTAAAATCTCCTAGTTGCTAATCAACAGAAAATAGTCTTCTCTTTTTTTTTTCCCCCGCAGAATACAAAGCTTCTAAAGATGAATCTTCTCTAGTTGGGTTCCATGCAGTCAGACATAAGTTGTTAATTGCTCTAATGAGGAGCAGTTGCTTTATGACATGGTTGGGTATACTCCCAGCTACACCACACACTGCTGAGCTAGCTGGCTAAGGTGGCTCATGTACAGGGAGCAGGAGGCAGAAAAGTAATATCGAAATATCTTGCTAACTGCAACATCCATTGGTCAATTTGTCCTGAGGATTATTCAGGAGATAGCTAATCAAATGAGTCCAGGGAAATTGATATGGTTATCATATTTCACAGAGAACAATTGTACTGAATTCTGATGTGACTTACATGTAGAAGCCTGCAAAGAGACATTGGTCATGGATTTACATGTATGTACACTACATAGATATGTATTTGCGGTTATTAGCCATTTGAAGTAGTTTCTTTCTGTTCTGATATCTGAAAAATCAGATCATTTTCAGCACTGCTGAGGGAAAGTGACTTATTCATATCTATAAAAAATATCATTCTGTCTCTCAGGGACCAAGGAGAAGTGTAGATTGTGGACAGCAGTTTGTGCTTAGACCTCAGAGGTTCCAATATCTGAACCAGCCAACCTTTCAGAGCATGGCAGCTCTGATTGATTGAAAACTAACTCATAATGCTGTTTGTAGCTAGCCTTTGACTTTGAAGAAGGGAAATGGAGCCTATAGAAGACTCTTGAAATTTTGAAACATTAGGTCCCCCTCATACTTCCCATTACTGAATAAGGTGAGGAAGAAATAGGCCATGATACTTGTGAAGAATATATTGATTCCTAGTGTCATATAGAACTGAACCTCCTCTCAAAACTCCTGTGTGCAAGAACAGTGTGATATGCTATCTGTGCTCCTAATTTTTTTTTCAGATGAGGCTTACTGTAACAAAAAAACTATTATTGATGTATTTTAAGAAAGTTAAAATACTACCCCTCCTAACTTTACAAGCACAACTCATGAAAAAAAGCCTCAAATATTAGGACAACTCTGAGGTATTATTAGTGGCAGAATCAGATCAAGACAAAGTAACTTTACAGGTATTTCATTTCTAACTGATCACTATGTTCAAGGTGAACATTCTTTTGAAATGGTCAAGTCAATGGTATCTGTACCCACCAGAAAAGCCCAAAGAGAATCTGTAGTCACTATTACCTAGTCAATTAATGAAACCCAATACTTTAATCAGTCTTAAAGATTAATAAGTAGATTATTTTCTTGGTTTAAAACTACATGCCTCAAACTATTTTCTAGCCTTCTGCTGGTAATGTATTCCCTCCCTTTCTCATGTAAAATATTGTACGTTTTTGCCACTCCTTCAGGAAGAGCATGTGGGGTTTTCCAGATCCATTATAAATATGTCAATATTTTTTTTTCCAGTCACTTATTTTCTCATGAAAAAGAGAGCGTGACACTATCCTAATTCTAAGATGCAAATATCCCTGTAATAGTAATACTACAAATTGCATGTGAACGAGGCCATTAAAGAAAGAAATTGTGGCAGAGGCAATAATGTTTGTTCATGTTACATGGACCAATCAGTTGAAGCACTGATATTCAAAGCTTCAGTGTAATTTTGAGGAATGGAATGAAATTCTATACATTCTTGTCACATCCCTTTTATGGTTAACTTTCTGGGTTAGCTTTCCAACACATAATCTTAAACCCTCAGCTGCAATTAATTTACTCTCAAGGTTAGGTTGAGCATATTACATAGTATTATACAAACCTCATCTTGTAAATGAAGAGGCATTTTAATTGCATCTGGCCATAACTGTGCTATCTTTCAAAAAAAATTTCTTCTAACAGGTAACATTATTGAACTTCATGATAACTTCAGAAGGAATGCAGGATCAGCTTCTTGGAATTGTAGTTGCAAGAGAAAGGCCAGATCTTGAAGAAGAAAAACAAGCCCTCATACTTCAAGGGGCTGAGAATAAAAGGTATGAGGATAACTTCCCTTGTTATGGATAGAAGCAGATTGCAGTTTAAGGAAATACAATAATGAGAAATACATTTCAGAAACCTCTTTTTTGTTTAATTTAACAGGCATTTCAAGACTGCTATTTCTGAGAACCCAAACTTGGGCTTCTGTTTGGTTTTTAGGGTGATTTGGATGAATGCTTTTACTCATATTCTTACTGGTTGTACCTTTCTTCTTCTGATGTGGTTTCATATTTCTGGGATTATTAGAAAATGTTAAAGAGCTGGATTGCGGACTGTGTAATTGCAAAATTTTTTTTTTTTATGCCCCCTGTTTTTATGCATCCCTTCTATGATACTGGCATATGATATGCTGTACTCACAAATTTTGATTTGATATTAATGGTTGTGTTTTAGAAATGTTTTCATTGTGTGCTAGATTTGTACTGATTGTACATGGAAAGAGCATCTTTCCCCATGGGATAAAGCATGAAATGTGAAATATTCAAAGTGGTTTGTCAGTTCCTCCTTCAGCCATCCATTTTTAGCCTGAAAGTGGATAAATTTTTCAGAAATTTAAGGGAATGTTTAATAAGAAAAAAAGTATTTTTTATGTAAGTTGCATACCATGAATATAATCTACACATTGTCTTATTTTATAGTAACTAACAGAAAAGAGCTGTAATCTTCATACAGGAAAAATCTTGTATATTATTTTAGGCAGCTAAAAGAAATAGAAGACAAAATTTTAGAAGTTCTTTCCGCCTCAGAAGGAAATATTTTGGAGGATGAAACTGCTATCACAGTACTGTCTTCTTCCAAAGTTCTGGCTAATGAGATTTCTGAAAAGCAAGCTGTAGCTGAAGAGACAGAAAAGAAGATTGATGCTACTCGTATGGGCTATCGTCCTATTGCTACCCATTCGTCAATCTTGTTTTTTTCTATTGCTGATCTAGCCAACATTGAGCCGATGTACCAGTATTCACTCATGTGGTTTATTAACCTTTTCATCATGTCTATAGATAATTCAGAGCAATCAGAAGTTTTACAAACAAGGTAAGAGTGATAATTCACCATTTGTAATTGGTCATGTATTCATAGTTACTCCAGAAATGTTACTGTCATTTCTCCAAAGTGCATTGTCTCAGGCATTACACTCATGTCTATAGATAATTCAGAGCAATCAGAAGTTTTACAAACAAGGTAAGAGTGATAATTCACCATTTGTAATTGGTCATGTATTCATAGTTACTCCAGAAATGTTACTGTCATTTCTCCAAAGTGCATTGTCTCAGGCATTACATTATGATTTATTTTTTTTTGTACATATGTATGTGAGATATTTTGCTGGAAAATAATTTATTCATAGAAACAAAATGGTATAATATATTACAAGTGCAACATATTCCACTATTTCTATTTAGTAATTGCTACCTCAAGTCATGTGTGAAATTACAAAGTATCAGTTAAATAAAAATGGTCCATTTGCTTTGATTTTATATTTCATTTCATGTGGTGACTTCATATGCCTTGAAACATTGAACTTTGTCTTTCAACTTGAAAAAAGTTTACATTTTGTCCCGTGACCATCTTTGTGTCAGTATTTTGTGTATAAAAACGTATGTATATATATCCATTTAACTGATGAGGAATCAGTAATTTTGATGGGACTTAAAATGCTAATAAAAACCCAGGAGCATTTATATATTACAGTAATATTATTAAAAATGGTCTATTTCTTGCCAGCTGAATGGAAGAAAACAAAAATAGATAGAAACACAAGACTAAAAAGGAGACACAGCTTGCTTTCAATCTCCTGCCAAAAGTCTTCCACTTATCAGTTATAATAGATCACACTTAGGTTTCTGAATGATCACCATGTCTGAACTGCAGGAATACCCTCCAAGTAGCTCCCTGTCAAGGGACTGGTGACCTAGGTAGTTGGAAAAAAGCCATAGCACCTGTCCACATCTTTGTTACTACCTTGAAATTATTTGAAGTAGTTGTGCAAATTCAGACACTGCATTTCTAATGAAAATCATGTGTTACAAAGATGTAATTGCTCTTAGATGTTTTTTGTGTTATTTTGCTCACAAAATGGTACATGCATTTAATGATTGCTTTGGGGTAATTGAACAGAGAACTTATT
The DNA here is from genome assembly GCF_000687185.1 of Egretta garzetta. Taxonomy (NCBI): domain Eukaryota; kingdom Metazoa; phylum Chordata; class Aves; order Pelecaniformes; family Ardeidae; genus Egretta; species Egretta garzetta. Next base: position 2,848,308 of record NW_009260410.1, read on the forward strand.
AGAACAAAGGAGGTCTACATGGTTTGTAGTAGGTTTCCAGAGTGCACACTCTTTAGAGTGATATTAATGGAAGGTTGTTCTTTTTCAACACCTGTAGGTTGAAGATTCTCAAGGATCATTTTACTTACTCACTTTATGTCAATGTCTGTCGCTCCCTCTTTGAAAAGGACAAGCTACTCTTCTCTTTTTGTCTAACTGTGAATCTCCTGAAATATGAAAGATTGGTCAGTAATGAAAAATAATTTGCAGTTTGATATGATATATATTAAACTCCATATACAAATTACTGGTAATAGGAACATACAGGATAAGAGTAGAGAAATAAGTTTATATACAATTATATTACTTAAGCCTCAATTTTGTGGTGTTTTATTTTCATTTTAATAAGCAATTATCATAATTGAAAAAGATTCTCTAGAATAAAATAAATATATAAAAAACAGGTATGTCAAAACTGAGCTAGATTATAACAATTTTTCTAACCATTACTGAAATCAAAGCCCAGCCTATGTTATTCTTACAGTGAACACTTTGCAAAATTTTACTGTAATGTATTCAGAGTTCTAAGAGCATATCAAAATTAATTGTAACTATCAATTTAAGAAACGGCTCATCTTTTTCACTTAAGGTGCTAAAGGTATTTATTTTTGCATAGAATTCCTCAAAACCAAACACTTGTACCTACTGAATTCTATTAATTTCCAGTAACTCTTTACAAAATATTTCTTTACAGGATTTTTTTTAAATTCATAATGAAATTTTAATCATATCATCTGCAAAACAGGACTTATGGTTACTTGGAGTTGTTTCAGTGTAATATGGAAACATTTAAAATTTTAGAAACTTTTGAAAATTTTATATTGGGTCATACATAGAAGTTAATTCTTTCAAGAGCTGACAGTAATAATCAGGGAACACTGTTCTCCCATTCATAGGAACTTCAATTTAAAAATTCAAGCCATCAAAGTAATTTTGAGATAAAGGAGTATTGAGAAAGGTACGAGATATATAACAGGCTGATATTTCTTTTTCATATTTAGACTTGCATTATAGGAAAAGGTTGAAAAATGCATGGTTCCCTGAAATATGTCCAGTATTTTTTTCCTTCAACATTTTGGTATTTGAAGAAGATCTAAAAATCTAACCATTTAAAATTGTTCATTCCCCCAGCTACAAATGCAGATGAATCTTTAAATTGGCTCATATCTTAGGTTTTTTGATTCCTTAAATTCATGTTTAACTGAAAAACAGACACTAAATACTTTGGAAATAAGCTTTTAGTAGTTGTATAGGAGCTTCTTCAACTAACGCAGGAATTTAGATAAATGTATTGATTTCCTACATAATGTACTAAACTGATTAGATTTTATTTATTTAGTTCTGAGAGCAGTGTTTTTCATTGTAGATCAATGAGAATGAGTGGAAATTTCTTTTGACTGGAGGCATAGGTTTGGACAATCCCTTTTCTAATCCATGTACCTGGCTTCCTCCAAAATCATGGGATGAAATTTGTCGACTGGAAGATTTGCCATGCTTCACAAACATTCGTAAGGATTTTACACGACTGAAGGATGGATGGAAATTGGTATATGACAGCTTGGTATGTTAACATTCCTGATTGCTTGCATTCATAAGGTAGTTAACACATTGAAAATATTTATTCAGGGAAAAGAAAGTGCTGTCATTCTACATGGTATGTTCTTACATATATGAATGAAAATATTTAAGCAAATATTATGTAGTGGTAGATCATTGCCAATTTGTCACATGGCTTCTGAATATCAAGTCATGATTTAGATTAAATTTGGATGGAAAAAAGGCAACAAAACCTAGAGTGGTAAGGTGATAGTGAAATTTGCTAAACTTAAGGCAACCACAGTCCCTTGTCAGTCTATACATTTGTTTACTATGCTTTGATGATGCCTTTTCATGCTATTATGTAGCATGCTGCTTTCCTGGATAAGCGAAAAAACCCCAATTATTGCCACATAGAGAAACTAGAATGGCATTAGGGAGACCTGTGACTCCCTGTTCTCACAGTGACCTGGTATATGCCTCAATGGCTTATTCTGTCTTTATCTAACTTCATCACTGTTTCCTTAAATCTAAGCTCTTCAGACGAATCTTGCTCCACATGTGGACATTTGCTTTACCTTTAATCTTGGTATTACCTCCTCTTCTTATCATGCTCTTTTCTTCTGCTTCTTGATACACAAAGTGCTCATCATACACATACCTCTTGAACAAACAATTTAAAAAGTTATCCTTCTTTCCTGCTGGCACCATATCTGACCATAACCACTTCTATGTTCAGATAATACTGTCCATTTGTGCTAGTCCATTGAATCACTTTTCTCACTGTTAACTTAAATGATGAAAATTTATCACCAATCTTCAGTCAAATGACCCAGGACTTCTTACACTCATTTCAAAAAGATGAATTGTGTGTTTTATTCATTGTAAATGTCAAGGATTTAGAAAGCCTTTCTATTTAAAAAATGGGCTTAAAGCATGCAGAGAGGAAGAGAATGGATTTTGGGTTGGAAATGCTCATAAGTGTATGATAAGAGACATTAAAGAAACTAAGCAGCTGCAGCTCCTTCAGTTGTCCAGATTGCATGAAACAGTCAAATACCAGAGATAAAGCTTTCCTTGGGTATTTGCAAAAAGGTACAGCAAGTTGAGGGCTTTAGTTCTTCTTTGGGAAATAGTCCCTTAGAAAATGAACAGAGAAATGATGGCATTTAAAGAAGAGACTGAGGGAGGGAACTATTTTGTTATGCACTTTGGCATTATAACTTTTTAAAGAAATGCCTGTAAATTACAAGTGCTGACTTTCAGAAGTGAAGATTTAAGATGTGTGTGATAGCTATGTGTGCATTCACACAGCTAAACTGAAAAAACCAGAAATTTCTTTGTTTAAGTGGCATTCAATAAAATGAGATCTATAGAATTATGTCATCAGTTAACTGATAAAGAATGTAACAAACAGTAACACTGAAGCCAGGAATATTCAGTTACTGAACCCTGAGTGCTAGACCAAAAGGAATGCCATAATCTATCACTGTCCCGATATAGAAGAGTTGCTATACATTTTACTTGTTATGTGAAAACATTTTTGTTACCTATCTATCTAGCTTTAATGCTAGTACTTCCATGGGAATGCACTAGAATGTTCAAAAATGCTAGTTAATGGGTGTTGGGGAAGATTCCTTTTTGATAGCTGTATTTTTTATCACCAGTATCGTTTATCCCCAGTAATATGCAACCAGCTTTTTCTCCTGTCTTACTAGTGATACACAAATTTAAATAAAGGGCAGCTTCATGCGTGTACATTAGAGAGAAGGCACAATATCAATGTTTCTTGAGCCATTTTGTCATCAACAGCCATACACTGAATATGAATGTTTTTCAAAGGAGTTTGAGATGCACTCTTCTCCTCCCACTGTTGTAGATCAAGTTGCTTCCTGACTTCAACTCCCCAATTCACGGACTCCATGTTGTATTGCATATCTTTGAGCAGGGATTAAAACTCAGTTCTCTAGCTGGCTGACTTAATCTCAAAGCTACTGATGCATCTCTTCTCATGGAGAAGTGAAGGGTTTTCAGCACAGTGGCACAACTCAATGGAGTCTTCAGTGCCACCTTCACTCCTCAGTGTTTCCCAATTCACCTGGTTTTCTACAAAGCTCGCAAATTTTTAGCTAAACTCTTCAACAGCTTTAGAGAAGTTGTTCTGAGATATCTATTTTCCCCATATATTAATATAAAAATAACACAGCTTTCTGGATTCCGATCTGAAGCTAAGTGCCTAAAAGTTAGGGAAGGAGGGAGCCAGGCTCCAGATCCTTAGCAGAACACGAGCTCCATCGTGGTTTGATTTGCTAAATCAAAGTTGCTCAGAATGCAGTTTGTGCAGGTCGGTCTGCATACCTCTGTGCCCAACCCTCTATGGGCAAGCCCAAGAGGCTCACCAGCAGAGCTGTAATACCAGTTTCCAGAAAGGCATACTTAGATGGCACTGTACTTCAGTCCAATAAGAAATTCATATGCCATACAACAACTGCTGTTCCTAATCTGATAACTGTAATAACAATATAACAGCTTGATTTTTCATAGGCCATTTACAAACTGAATTCTCTGGTGCATTGTTTGACTTAATTTTCCAATTCTTGTTTTCTGCACTCATTTTCTACATTCAGATGCAACCTAACTCGTAGTTATCATGTAATACTGTAATGTGATTATCATTAATTATATGGTTATTATTGCAATATTGAAGACTGACACCATAACTCAGTTCTAAGAGAAAGAGGGAGGTAAAGTGCATTTTCAGGTTTCCTCCACCTCATTCCTTCTCCACTTTCTTGAGAAAAACTTTGGGTTATGACCTTTTATAGCCAAGAAGTGTTTAAGAGAAGCTTCTTAGGTAAACATATATTTAAAGGTGGTTTGGTTTTTTTTTTGTTGTTTTTTTTTGTTTTGTTTTTTGGGTTTTTTTTTGTTGTTTTTTTTTTTAAAGCTTTAAGCACATCAATCCCATTTCTGTGTATTAAGAAAAGATACATCATGGATTGATGTGTCAAATTAAAAAATAATTTGCTCTCACTATAAGTAATTCAAAAATGCTTTAAAGAATGTTGAAATACATGTGGTTTTAGGATCCCCAGCACGAGAACTTTCCTGCAGAGTGGCAAAAGTTGGGGGAGTTCCAAAGGATGCTTATCATTCGCTGCCTGAGACCTGACAAAGTATGTACAAAACTTTAATCTTTATTCAAAAAGGTCTGTCCATCTTGAAAATCAAAAGTGTTTACAAATATGCATTTCAACTGTGCTGTCTACAACCATTCTGCAACAGTCTATCATAAAGGAAAATAGGAATTAATGAGATTTAGAAAAAACAAGTTTGAAATTGTAATGAAAAAGCTTTTTAAAACAGAAAAGTAGGCCTTTAGCTTTTGTTAAGTTTCAGTGTACACACCAAGATCCCCAGAGCTCTTCCTCCTTGAGACTTGTCTTACAAACCTTATGACTTTCATTTTTCAGTAAACCTGCTATTTTTGCTTCTGTAACTTTTTTTTATTGATGCGATTATCTATGGTAAATTTTGTCTGGTTTAGGAAGATAATGGTAAGCAGGAGTGTAGATACATAGGTGCTTAAAAGTAACCATTATTGCAGACACACAGATCTGCTTTGTTCTACAGAAAGTGTTTTGAAGCAGAACTGTTCTGATTTGAGCCTGTCTAGCTATAAGGCTTGAATATGATGCAGACCACGATAGGTGCTCAGTTGTGAATCTTTATTCCAAGAAAGTCAACCTACTAAAAACCAGAATATAAGTATTTGCTTAGACATTTTTTCATGTATTCACAGGTTAGTGGGACTACTATTTGTCCACACCTCACCATAATGACAAAGCACATTGTGAAAGATAGTATAGACAGTTATGACCTCTGTTCCAGAGAGCCTATGAAAGGAATTCTCTACACTTCCTCACAAAATTGTTCAGCTTTATATTAGTACTCAGATAAAAACATGAATATTTATATCATATAAAGAAAACTTCTAGAGTCAGACTTTATACTTCACTTCTCCTGGATTTTTTTTGACTGGCAGTATGAGTTTCCAGAACATTGGGCAGATGGATCAGTATGGAGAGGCACTGGCGGCGTATACTGATGCTTGGTGACAAAGTTATCCACAAGACGCTGCCTAGTTGCAGTGACTTCTTCTTCAAAAGAGTTTATTATGCTTCTGCCAATTTTGCACTTAAAGCAAAGTAAAAGATTGAGACTTTCAATGGAGCAATTTAACTGTCTAGTTCAACTACATTCAGAACTTAGATCCTCAAAACCCCACTGATCTGCCATTAATTCTAGCTTAGAGTCTATGTTTAGCTATGGTCAGCATTACTGCTGTCTGAATGGTGCAGAGCAGTTTGGCAGATATTTTCATATGCATACGCCCATTTGATTCAGAGACTCCTCCACCAGCCTTGCCAGTAGGGCTCAGTTCAGTGACCGCTTTTGGGTATGTGTAGTATACTTTCTTTTAAAGTAAATTGTGAACCTACTATTTAGCTGTATTTTAAAACACATCAGGGAGGGAGACTTCAGTTTGATTTTCTTCTGTGTGCAGAGGCAAGATCTTGCTTCTCAGGATGCATTAGGATATTGATGCTTCAAGATGACATCACACTCTGGATCAGCCCTAGTGCACAGCCCTCCAAGCTATTGGTGACCGTATTCTTGGGGGCAAAGTGTCCCCTCTTGAAGCTACTGCTTCAAGTTTTCTATATGCCATACTTAGAAATACAGTAATATTATGGTTGAGCCCCCTTGGAACACTGCTCTATATCATTCACTGTTCAGGTTAGATAACAACATCATCTTCTCACTCTTAGTCCACCTTTTAAGGTATTGTACTGCTCCCACTGCAGCATGTGATCCTATTTTTATGTATTTGAGTCTGTTGCATAGGGAACTTAAATATTTAACCTTGACAGTCACCAGGCATATTTTCAATACAGATCAGCAAGGCAAATGTCTTATTTGTTCAAACCCACCAGGAAGTAAGATGCAGAATCTTTACTGTGCCTCATCAGGGAACTTGGTTCACTTGATTCTTACTATCCATAAGATTAGGGGTCATATATCAAAGGTCAGCTGATCTTGATCAACTAATTGAAGCAGCTCAGTTTTGTGTGCTTTCATATATGCCAACACTATGGCATGCATGAAATCCCAGAAGTGGGGAGCAATAAAACTGGATAATTGTAAAACATTTGAAACAGGCTTTAAAGTTTGAAAGTTTAATTAGACTGATTTACTTGTAAAACTGGAGATGTAAGCAATCATCTGGTCAAATTTTGTCTTTTCATATGTGTTGTTCATCCCTCCTGAGAAAGATAGAGCTGCTTATTGTAGAGCTTCCTGAATTGATTGATTATTGCACCTAAGATATTTTTTCTGCTGTAATGAGTTGTTGGAAAAGTATTTCTAAAGGAAACAGGTTTTTCTTCAAAAGCTAGACAATAGACTGCACTGAGAAGTGTTTAGGTGCAGATTTCTTATCCAACAATGCATGCAAGTCATTACTTTGGAATGTCGTGTTCTAACCTTACACAATCACTCCTTGCTGATGCTTGGAAATCTTAGAGATGGAAGTTCTTGTTTACATTCTAGCTTTGAATCTTACATTAAGATTATTTGGTTAACACTTACAAGGAAGGTTCTCAGCCGTGTCATCTCCAGCATGTAGTACTCCTCCATTGTCAGATCATCAAAGTGCTTAGTAAGGGATAAAAAACCACAGCTGTGACGTTTGGTGTGTTCCTCCCTGCAGTGTAAACCCACAGTTAGAACAGATATTAAAACCATGAAGGTGACATTTCAAGAGATGAAGAAATCTGAACAGACATGTGTCTTCAGTACTTTTACTGTCTATCATTAGAAAAAGTATCGTACAGAAAACATATGAAATAGATTTTAGTGGATCTCAGATACAAGCTAGTTGAACTATTTCAAGGTTACTGGGGGTAAGATAAACTTTCAGTAGGCTTCAGTTTTGTGAACTCTTACAGAGGAATTGGTAATTTTATAATGAGTAAGGGGATATTGTCAAAGAAGTTTGGAGGAATACTTCAAGAACATTGTTACATCTGTGCTTACCATGGGGCTATCGTCCTATTGCTACCCATTCGTCAATCTTGTTTTTTTCTATTGCTGATCTAGCCAACATTGAGCCGATGTACCAGTATTCACTCATGTGGTTTATTAACCTTTTCATCATGTCTATAGATAATTCAGAGCAATCAGAAGTTTTACAAACAAGGTAAGAGTGATAATTCACCATTTGTAATTGGTCATGTATTCATAGTTACTCCAGAAATGTTACTGTCATTTCTCCAAAGTGCATTGTCTCAGGCATTACATTATGATTTATTTTTTTTTGTACATATGTATGTGAGATATTTTGCTGGAAAATAATTTATTCATAGAAACAAAATGGTATAATATATTACAAGTGCAACATATTCCACTATTTCTATTTAGTAATTGCTACCTCAAGTCATGTGTGAAATTACAAAGTATCAGTTAAATAAAAATGGTCCATTTGCTTTGATTTTATATTTCATTTCATGTGGTGACTTCATATGCCTTGAAACATTGAACTTTGTCTTTCAACTTGAAAAAAGTTTACATTTTGTCCCGTGACCATCTTTGTGTCAGTATTTTGTGTATAAAAACGTATGTATATATATCCATTTAACTGATGAGGAATCAGTAATTTTGATGGGACTTAAAATGCTAATAAAAACCCAGGAGCATTTATATATTACAGTAATATTATTAAAAATGGTCTATTTCTTGCCAGCTGAATGGAAGAAAACAAAAATAGATAGAAACACAAGACTAAAAAGGAGACACAGCTTGCTTTCAATCTCCTGCCAAAAGTCTTCCACTTATCAGTTATAATAGATCACACTTAGGTTTCTGAATGATCACCATGTCTGAACTGCAGGAATACCCTCCAAGTAGCTCCCTGTCAAGGGACTGGTGACCTAGGTAGTTGGAAAAAAGCCATAGCACCTGTCCACATCTTTGTTACTACCTTGAAATTATTTGAAGTAGTTGTGCAAATTCAGACACTGCATTTCTAATGAAAATCATGTGTTACAAAGATGTAATTGCTCTTAGATGTTTTTTGTGTTATTTTGCTCACAAAATGGTACATGCATTTAATGATTGCTTTGGGGTAATTGAACAGAGAACTTATTAGAACAAAGGAGGTCTACATGGTTTGTAGTAGGTTTCCAGAGTGCACACTCTTTAGAGTGATATTAATGGAAGGTTGTTCTTTTTCAACACCTGTAGGTTGAAGATTCTCAAGGATCATTTTACTTACTCACTTTATGTCAATGTCTGTCGCTCCCTCTTTGAAAAGGACAAGCTACTCTTCTCTTTTTGTCTAACTGTGAATCTCCTGAAATATGAAAGATTGGTCAGTAATGAAAAATAATTTGCAGTTTGATATGATATATATTAAACTCCATATACAAATTACTGGTAATAGGAACATACAGGATAAGAGTAGAGAAATAAGTTTATATACAATTATATTACTTAAGCCTCAATTTTGTGGTGTTTTATTTTCATTTTAATAAGCAATTATCATAATTGAAAAAGATTCTCTAGAATAAAATAAATATATAAAAAACAGGTATGTCAAAACTGAGCTAGATTATAACAATTTTTCTAACCATTACTGAAATCAAAGCCCAGCCTATGTTATTCTTACAGTGAACACTTTGCAAAATTTTACTGTAATGTATTCAGAGTTCTAAGAGCATATCAAAATTAATTGTAACTATCAATTTAAGAAACGGCTCATCTTTTTCACTTAAGGTGCTAAAGGTATTTATTTTTGCATAGAATTCCTCAAAACCAAACACTTGTACCTACTGAATTCTATTAATTTCCAGTAACTCTTTACAAAATATTTCTTTACAGGATTTTTTTTAAATTCATAATGAAATTTTAATCATATCATCTGCAAAACAGGATTTATGGTTACTTGGAGTTGTTTCAGTGTAATATGGAAACATTTAAAATTTTAGAAACTTTTGAAAATTTTATATTGGGTCATACATAGAAGTTAATTCTTTCAAGAGCTGACAGTAATAATCAGGGAACACTGTTCTCCCATTCATAGGAACTTCAATTTAAAAATTCAAGCCATCAAAGTAATTTTGAGATAAAGGAGTATTGAGAAAGGTACGAGATATATAACAGGCTGATATTTCTTTTTCATATTTAGACTTGCATTATAGGAAAAGGTTGAAAAATGCATGGTTCCCTGAAATATGTCCAGTATTTTTTTCCTTCAACATTTTGGTATTTGAAGAAGGTCTAAAAATCTAACCATTTAAAATTGTTCATTCCCCCAGCTACAAATGCAGATGAATCTTTAAATTGGCTCATATCTTAGGTTTTTTGATTCCTTAAATTCATGTTTAACTGAAAAACAGACACTAAATACTTTGGAAATAAGCTTTTAGTAGTTGTATAGGAGCTTCTTCAACTAACGCAGGAATTTAGATAAATGTATTGATTTCCTACATAATGTACTAAACTGATTAGATTTTATTTGTTTAGTTCTGAGAGCAGTGTTTTTCATTGTAGATCAATGAGAATGAGTGGAAATTTCTTTTGACTGGAGGCATAGGTTTGGACAATCCCTTTTCTAATCCATGTACCTGGCTTCCTCCAAAATCATGGGATGAAATTTGTCGACTGGAAGATTTGCCATGCTTCACAAACATTCGTAAGGATTTTACACGACTGAAGGATGGATGGAAATTGGTATATGACAGCTTGGTATGTTAACATTCCTGATTGCTTGCATTCATAAGGTAGTTAACACATTGAAAATATTTATTCAGGGAAAAGAAAGTGCTGTCATTCTACATGGTATGTTCTTACATATATGAATGAAAATATTTAAGCAAATATTATGTAGTGGTAGATCATTGCCAATTTGTCACATGGCTTCTGAATATCAAGTCATGATTTAGATTAAATTTGGATGGAAAAAAGGCAACAAAACCTAGAGTGGTAAGGTGATAGTGAAATTTGCTAAACTTAAGGCAACCACTGTCCCTTGTCAGTCTATACATTTGTTTACTATGCTTTGATGATGCCTTTTCATGCTATTATGTAGCATGCTGCTTTCCTGGATAAGCGAAAAAACCCCAATTATTGCCACATAGAGAAACTAGAATGGCATTAGGGAGACCTGTGACTCCCTGTTCTCACAGTGACCTGGTATATGCCTCAATGGCTTATTCTGTCTTTATCTAACTTCATCACTGTTTCCTTAAATCTAAGCTCTTCAGACGAATCTTGCTCCACATGTGGACATTTGCTTTACCTTTAATCTTGGTATTACCTCCTCTTCTTATCATGCTCTTTTCTTCTGCTTCTTGATACACAAAGTGCTCATCATACACATACCTCTTGAACAAACAATTTAAAAAGTTATCCTTCTTTCCTGCTGGCACCATATCTGACCATAACCACTTCTATGTTCAGATAATACTGTCCATTTGTGCTAGTCCATTGAATCACTTTTCTCACTGTTAACTTAAATGATGAAAATTTATCACCAATCTTCAGTCAAATGACCCAGGACTTCTTACACTCATTTCAAAAAGATGAATTGTGTGTTTTATTCATTGTAAATGTCAAGGATTTAGAAAGCCTTTCTATTTAAAAAATGGGCTTAAAGCATGCAGAGAGGAAGAGAATGGATTTTGGGTTGGAAATGCTCATAAGTGTATGATAAGAGACATTAAAGAAACTAAGCAGCTGCAGCTCCTTCAGTTGTCCAGATTGCATGAAACAGTCAAATACCAGAGATAAAGCTTTCCTTGGGTATTTGCAAAAAGGTACAGCAAGTTGAGGGCTTTAGTTCTTCTTTGGGAAATAGTCCCTTAGAAAATGAACAGAGAAATGATGGCATTTAAAGAAGAGACTGAGGGAGGGAACTATTTTGTTATGCACTTTGGCATTATAACTTTTTAAAGAAATGCCTGTAAATTACAAGTGCTGACTTTCAGAAGTGAAGATTTAAGATGTGTGTGATAGCTATGTGTGCATTCACACAGCTAAACTGAAAAAACCAGAAATTTCTTTGTTTAAGTGGCATTCAATAAAATGAGATCTATAGAATTATGTCATCAGTTAACTGATAAAGAATGTAACAAACAGTAACACTGAAGCCAGGAATATTCAGTTACTGAACCCTGAGTGCTAGACCAAAAGGAATGCCATAATCTATCACTGTCCCGATATAGAAGAGTTGCTATACATTTTACTTGTTATGTGAAAACATTTTTGTTACCTATCTATCTAGCTTTAATGCTAGTACTTCCATGGGAATGCACTAGAATGTTCAAAAATGCTAGTTAATGGGTGTTGGGGAAGATTCCTTTTTGATAGCTGTATTTTTTATCACCAGTATCGTTTATCCCCAGTAATATGCAACCAGCTTTTTCTCCTGTCTTACTAGTGATACACAAATTTAAATAAAGGGCAGTTTCATGCGTGTACATTAGAGAGAAGGCACAATATCAATGTTTCTTGAGCCATTTTGTCATCAACAGCCATACACTGAATATGAATGTTTTTCAAAGGAGTTTGAGATGCACTCTTCTCCTCCCACTGTTGTAGATCAAGTTGCTTCCTGACTTCAACTCCCCAATTCACGGACTCCATGTTGTATTGCATATCTTTGAGCAGGGATTAAAACTCAGTTCTCTAGCTGGCTGACTTAATCTCAAAGCTACTGATGCATCTCTTCTCATGGAGAAGTGAAGGGTTTTCAGCACAGTGGCACAACTCAATGGAGTCTTCAGTGCCACCTTCACTCCTCAGTGTTTCCCAATTCACCTGGTTTTCTACAAAGCTCGCAAATTTTTAGCTAAACTCTTCAACAGCTTTAGAGAAGTTGTTCTGAGATATCTATTTTCCCCATATATTAATATAAAAATAATACAGCTTTCTGGATTCCGATCTGAAGCTAAGTGCCTAAAAGTTAGGGAAGGAGGGAGCCAGGCTCCAGATCCTTAGCAGAACACGAGCTCCATCGTGGTTTGATTTGCTAAATCAAAGTTGCTCAGAATGCAGTTTGTGCAGGTCGGTCTGCATACCTCTGTGCCCAACCCTCTATGGGCAAGCCCAAGAGGCTCACCAGCAGAGCTGTAATACCAGTTTCCAGAAAGGCATACTTAGATGGCACTGTACTTCAGTCCAATAAGAAATTCATATGCCATACAACAACTGCTGTTCCCAATCTGATAACTGTAATAACAATATAACAGCTTGATTTTTCATAGGCCATTTACAAACTGAATTCTCTGGTGCATTGTTTGACTTAATTTTCCAATTCTTGTTTTCTGCACTCATTTTCTACATTCAGATGCAACCTAACTCGTAGTTATCATGTAATACTGTAATGTGATTATCATTAATTATATGGTTATTATTGCAATATTGAAGACTGACACCATAACTCAGTTCTAAGAGAAAGAGGGAGGTAAAGTGCATTTTCAGGTTTCCTCCACCTCATTCCTTCTCCACTTTCTTGAGAAAAACTTTGGGTTATGACCTTTTATAGCCAAGAAGTGTTTAAGAGAAGCTTCTTAGGTAAACATATATTTAAAGGTGGCTTGGGTTTTTTTTTTTTGGTTTTTTTTGTTTTGTTTTTTGGGTTTTTTTTTGTTGTTTTTTTTTTTAAAGCTTTAAGCACATCAATCCCATTTCTGTGTATTAAGAAAAGATACATCATGGATTGATGTGTCAAGTTAAAAAATAATTTGCTCTCACTATAAGTAATTCAAAAATGCTTTAAAGAATGTTGAAATACATGTGGTTTTAGGATCCCCAGCACGAGAACTTTCCTGCAGAGTGGCAAAAGTTGGGGGAGTTCCAAAGGATGCTTATCATTCGCTGCCTGAGACCTGACAAAGTATGTACAAAACTTTAATCTTTATTCAAAAAGGTCTGTCCATCTTGAAAATCAAAAGTGTTTACAAATATGCATTTCAACTGTGCTGTCTACAACCATTCTGCAACAGTCTATCATAAAGGAAAATAGGAATTAATGAGATTTAGAAAAAACAAGTTTGAAATTGTAATGAAAAAGCTTTTTAAAACAGAAAAGTAGGCCTTTAGCTTTTGTTAAGTTTCAGTGTACACACCAAGATCCCCAGAGCTCTTCCTCCTTGAGACTTGTCTTACAAACCTTATGACTTTCATTTTTCAGTAAACCTGCTATTTTTGCTTCTGTAACTTTTTTTTATTGATGCGATTATCTATGGTAAATTTTGTCTGGTTTAGGAAGATAATGGTAAGCAGGAGTGTAGATACATAGGTGCTTAAAAGTAACCATTATTGCAGACACACAGATCTGCTTTGTTCTACAGAAAGTGTTTTGAAGCAGAACTGTTCTGATTTGAGCCTGTCTAGCTATAAGGCTTGAATATGATGCAGACCACGATAGGTGCTCAGTTGTGAATCTTTATTCCAAGAAAGTCAACCTACTAAAAACCAGAATATAAGTATTTGCTTAGACATTTTTTCATGTATTCACAGGTTAGTGGGACTACTATTTGTCCACACCTCACCATAATGACAAAGCACATTGTGAAAGATAGTATAGACAGTTATGACCTCTGTTCCAGAGAGCCTATGAAAGGAATTCTCTACACTTCCTCACAAAATTGTTCAGCTTTATATTAGTACTCAGATAAAAACATGAATATTTATATCATATAAAGAAAACTTCTAGAGTCAGACTTTATACTTCACTTCTCCTGGATTTTTTTTGACTGGCAGTATGAGTTTCCAGAACATTGGGCAGATGGATCAGTATGGAGAGGCACTGGCGGCGTATACTGATGCTTGGTGACAAAGTTATCCACAAGACGCTGCCTAGTTGCAGTGACTTCTTCTTCAAAAGAGTTTATTATGCTTCTGCCAATTTTGCACTTAAAGCAAAGTAAAAGATTGAGACTTTCAATGGAGCAATTTAACTGTCTAGTTCAACTACATTCAGAACTTAGATCCTCAAAACCCCACTGATCTGCCATTAATTCTAGCTTAGAGTCTATGTTTAGCTATGGTCAGCATTACTGCTGTCTGAATGGTGCAGAGCAGTTTGGCAGATATTTTCATATGCATACGCCCATTTGATTCAGAGACTCCTCCACCAGCCTTGCCAGTAGGGCTCAGTTCAGTGACCGCTTTTGGGTATGTGTAGTATACTTTCTTTTAAAGTAAATTGTGAACCTACTATTTAGCTGTATTTTAAAACACATCAGGGAGGGAGACTTCAGTTTGATTTTCTTCTGTGTGCAGAGGCAAGATCTTGCTTCTCAGGATGCATTAGGATATTGATGCTTCAAGATGACATCACACTCTGGATCAGCCCTAGTGCACAGCCCTCCAAGCTATTGGTGACCGTATTCTTGGGGGCAAAGTGTCCCCTCTTGAAGCTACTGCTTCAAGTTTTCTATATGCCATACTTAGAAATACAGTAATATTATGGTTGAGCCCCCTTGGAACACTGCTCTATATCATTCACTGTTCAGGTTAGATAACAACATCATCTTCTCACTCTTAGTCCACCTTTTAAGGTATTGTACTGCTCCCACTGCAGCATGTGATCCTATTTTTATGTATTTGAGTCTGTTGCATAGGGAACTTAAATATTTAACCTTGACAGTCACCAGGCATATTTTCAATACAGATCAGCAAGGCAAATGTCTTATTTGTTCAAACCCACCAGGAAGTAAGATGCAGAATCTTTACTGTGCCTCATCAGGGAACTTGGTTCACTTGATTCTTACTATCCATAAGATTAGGGGTCATATATCAAAGGTCAGCTGATCTTGATCAACTAATTGAAGCAGCTCAGTTTTGTGTGCTTTCATATATGCCAACACTATGGCATGCATGAAATCCCAGAAGTGGGGAGCAATAAAACTGGATAATTGTAAAACATTTGAAACAGGCTTTAAAGTTTGAAAGTTTAATTAGACTGATTTACTTGTAAAACTGGAGATGTAAGCAATCATCTGGTCAAATTTTGTCTTTTCATATGTGTTGTTCATCCCTCCTGAGAAAGATAGAGCTGCTTATTGTAGAGCTTCCTGAATTGATTGATTATTGCACCTAAGATATTTTTTCTGCTGTAATGAGTTGTTGGAAAAGTATTTCTAAAGGAAACAGGTTTTTCTTCAAAAGCTAGACAATAGACTGCACTGAGAAGTGTTTAGGTGCAGATTTCTTATCCAACAATGCATGCAAGTCATTACTTTGGAATGTCGTGTTCTAACCTTACACAATCACTCCTTGCTGATGCTTGGAAATCTTAGAGATGGAAGTTCTTGTTTACATTCTAGCTTTGAATCTTACATTAAGATTATTTGGTTAACACTTACAAGGAAGGTTCTCAGCCGTGTCATCTCCAGCATGTAGTACTCCTCCATTGTCAGATCATCAAAGTGCTTAGTAAGGGATAAAAAACCACAGCTGTGACGTTTGGTGTGTTCCTCCCTGCAGTGTAAACCCACAGTTAGAACAGATATTAAAACCATGAAGGTGACATTTCAAGAGATGAAGAAATCTGAACAGACATGTGTCTTCAGTACTTTTACTGTCTATCATTAGAAAAAGTATCGTACAGAAAACATATGAAATAGATTTTAGTGGATCTCAGATACAAGCTAGTTGAACTATTTCAAGGTTACTGGGGGTAAGATAAACTTTCAGTAGGCTTCAGTTTTGTGAACTCTTACAGAGGAATTGGTAATTTTATAATGAGTAAGGGGATATTGTCAAAGAAGTTTGGAGGAATACTTCAAGAACATTGTTACATCTGTGCTTACCATGGGTCATCATTTGGTTCCCAGCCCTCCAGTTCTATCAAGCAAAAGAAACATTTTGCCACATCTGGTTCATTTGCATTTGGACACTGGACAAAGCCCGCCTTTGCCATCTGCAGGTGACAGTTTAGAAGTTTAGAGGCTCATCCAATGTCAAGCTCATGTTCACATCACCAAACTGTTTCTGAGAGCTTGTAAATAATGTCTTTCCCCACAATGTCTGTCAGCACAGATCAGGCTAAAAAATAAGTTTTAAGTGTGAGGACTGCAAGCAGGTGAATAAGCAACTAGTAAAGGGACAAGGAATAGGCTACAAGTAGCGAACAGATTTCTGCATATCTGTGGTATCTGCAGGCTACCGGAGTAGCTTTGTTCTACCAGAAAACATCTAGTAGATGCCATGCTACACAGGCCTTTCAGTGGCAGTACATGAGATCTGTCATAGCCAGGACTTTAAAGAATATTTTCAGAGAAAAACCATAGCATAAGACCATAGACAGAGAACCTTTAAATATAAATTATGTGAGTAAAATGCTACATCTTTAACTTCTGTGTTTTCCTGTCACTTTAGAATCACATCTGGTCAGAATACTAAAAATTAATTAAGTTTGTTGGCAGTTATTGAACGTCACAGCTTCTCAGCTAACTCTTGCACTGACTCATCTGAGATCCAGCCTGGAAGTTTCATTTGTGTGCCAAAGTAGAAAACAGGTGGATTTATTTTTAGATGCTTAAGTCAAAGACTGCAGGGACATAAACATTAAGTTTTCTAAAATCTAAATAATTTCAGTTTCTGAATTTTAAGTAGTGATCATTCTGTTACTTCTTTCTTCCTGCTGGATGTGTACTTGTTTCTTCTAATGTAGGCTTCTTTTTAATGGATGAAAATTTGCAATCAGAAAGACTACATAACGCAATAAATTTACTTTTAAGTAACAAGAACAAAAAAAATGAAAACAAGTAACTATATCAAATTCTGTAGCTAGACTAGTGAACTGAACATGTATTTCTGAGCAGGGAACAGAGGGAAGTTGGAGTATTAACTCCTCATCTTCTTCAGGCTTAGTAGAAGCTCACAACTTTTCTTGAACATGAATATACTTAACAAGGACTTCATATTCAGGCACAGTACATAAAAAATAAAGCATAGTAAAAAATATCCATTTTCAAACTTACATTCTCTGGAGTGCATTTGCAGTTCTCTATAAAAGGCCAGTTTGTGAAGGTTTTTAAACGGTTCTCGTATTCATACATATCCTTAAAATCACTTAAGAGCTTGGAAGCCAAACTGAGCTCTTTCAAGAGACTCTCCATCTCTAAAACCTGCAATTAGTATAGCCCAGAGCCTCCCTCCTGCTCTCAGACTTAAGGCTTTATAACAATTGGTGACACGTTGCACCTGTAAAGCAGGGTAGGTTGTAAAGTAAATAAAAACACAGGTGAGTTTGTGAGCAGGACAATCAAGAAAAATGAAGCTACTGGATCTTTTTTTCCCATGTTACATTCTGTGTACTCAGTCACACTATGTATTAGCTGAAAGCACCTATGCTAATGTGGTATGAAAATTATGAATTTTGTAATTGAAATGTCAAAAATGCAAGTTAAAAACTCTAGTTGCAAATACAGTAATTTTACATGTAAAACTTTGTGACCAAAGTGGTTACATTAACATTGCTATTTGAAACCTTTAGCATTTCTTGAATTTTGTGTTCAGAGATTAAAACTTAGTTATCATGTTTGCAAATACTGTTGCATTTCTTTAAAGGGGAGGTGTTTATTGTAAAATATTCTAGAGTGTGTCCAGAGATACAATGAATGGTGATATTTAGAAGAATTATATCTGTAAGGGTTTACAGGATCAGAGCATTAAGCTGTCATTTTATAAATTGTCTCTCATTTTGGTACAGAGCCCAATTAACTTCAGTAGGAAGTTTAAACACCAGTGTGTACAAAACTGCTGTACACAGCAGTTTTCTAAGCCAAGATCTTAACACCTTTGAAAGGTGTTGCGTTATGAGACTTGAAAATTGAAATCCTCTCCATAATACACATGGAGTAAGTGCAGAAAAAATTCTGGCTTCCTATACCAGCACATTAGTTTGTCCAGATGTGGTGACAGAAATGAGATTAAGGATCATTTGCATAGGACTTCCAATTTCAACCCTCTTAATGCATCTTTTTTGCCTAGATTTATACATGCTATATCACTGATTCCTCTGGGACTGTATTTGTATCTAATTTTATATGCAGGAACACTGTCCTTGAAATTTATATTATAATGTTCAGAGTAATATGTGTTAATGCTTACACAAAACCAGGGCACTTTAATTCTATTTTTTTCTTTTTTTTTTTTTTTTTTTTTTTTTTTTTTTTTTAGATAATACCAGTGGTACAGGAATTTATCATTCACAACCTGGGCCGTCCATTTATTGAGCCACCTCCATTTGATTTGTCAAAAGCATTTTCTGATAGTCATTCTTGTGCACCGCTGATATTTATACTTTCTCCTGGTGCTGACCCCATGGCAGCCCTTCTTAAATTTGCTGATGATCAGGTATTTTAGTATCTCCAGGCTTTTTTAATATAATTGATGCTTGTGTGTGTTCACATGAACACATGTATGTTTATATGAAGCAAGGAACTTTATTTAAGTAGAAGTTGAAATGCCAAAGCTCAAACCCCTGTTTTTAACTGCCCAAAAAGATTTTAAAATTGATCTCATGTTTCTTTTTAACACAAAGCACTAATTAATGCATGTGGATTGTTTTTAGGAATGAAAAATTTGACTGTTTATAAGAAATTGGATAGTACAAGTTTTGGGTATCTTTTATAATGTTGTGATGTAATGATCTATTTAATTAATTAGTTTGTGTAATCTCAAATGGAAAATGGAAAAATGGAACAAAACCATAACGGTTTAAACGTTCACTGTAAGGAATCTTATCTGAAAATGGTATTTTTTTCTAATAAGCATTATGTGTAATCACTTAATTACAAAACACTTTAGTAATATAGGACCTTAGGATCTTGGGTAGCATTTACACCTCCATATTCAAAGATGGGTTTTCTTTGGCTTTGACTGTCATTATTATGGCATTTAAAACAAGAAATTCCCAACAGCCTAAATCAGTTCTTATGTAGAAGAGTACTGTTACAATACTAGAAAGTTGCTGTTTTCTGGTAAGATGTATATTTGTTGTGTTTCCTACTATTCTGTCAGAATTCTATGCTGTTGAGAATGACAGACATACTTCAAGTCTCCAACCACCAAGCTGCAAATGTATTCTGCATTTTATAGTAGGTTGTCTACATCCTTAAAGATCATACTGTTTTCAGGAGTATTTTGAACCTGTCAGAATGTTACAGTTCCGGAGTAAATGGATGTGCAGTTGGAGCTTTTCACTGGAAGATAGATAAGAGGTTTTAGTCAACTTGAATGACATGAAAAAAATATTTAAACTGTATTTTAAAATATACTGTATATTAAATATTTTAAGAATGCATACAGATGTGACCTCTCATACCAGAAGGTTTAGTGTATTTATGCAATATTATTCTTACTTAGAATATGCTTTCTATATGCAGGGGTATGGTGGTACAAAGCTTAGTTCTCTGTCACTTGGTCAAGGCCAAGGCCCAATAGCCATGAAAATGATAGAGAAGGCAGTGAAGGAAGGAACATGGATAGTTCTGCAAAATTGCCACCTAGCAAGTTCATGGATGCCAATACTGGAACGAGTCTGTGAGGTAAAAATAAGTATTATCTTCTTGCAAATACTTTTGAAGACGAAGGGAAGAAGGGAAGGTGTCATTCATAACTGTTACTTTCACTATAATCATGTATAAGCATCTAAGAAATTGAACTTTGGACTGGTATATTTTCCCACTTTAAAAAATGCTTTAATAGTAACACTTGAGGTGTATATTAATCTGCTGTGTCTTCCAGTTGCCTGTTTTTATATGTGTTTATTGTAGGAGCTAAACCCTGATACAACACATCCAGATTTCCGAATTTGGCTCACCAGTTACCCATCTGACACGTTCCCAGTGTCTGTGCTTCAGAATGGAGTGAAGATGACTAATGAAGCACCAAAAGGTTTACGGGCCAATATAATTCGTTCGTACCTGATGGATCCAATATCTGATCCTGACTTTTTCAACAGCTGCAGAAAACCTGTTAGTAATGTTGTATTGTAACTCTGTAAATCAGATAAAGCAGACCTTGCTGACTGTGTATGTGTGCTCTGGGGGAAGAAGCCCTCCCAAATTAAATAGTTGTCTTCTACTGCAATGAAACTGGTTTTGATTGCTGGCAATAGTGAAGTAAATTTAATTTTATTGCTCGTCTCCTACTTCTTCAATTGAGATTTTGTGGTATGGCATTATTAATACAGCTCTCTAGTTTAAAAAATAGTAAGACTGAGAAAAATATTAACCACTCTCTTCATAAATAGATGTTAGATGTCTGTTTGTAAGCATATTTTATATTATTTTACATTATTTTTCTATAATTAACGTAGTTCTTCTAAATGAAGTCATATATTTGCTAAATGGTCTGAACTGAAAACCAAAACAGAAGTTCCTACTTGAAGTTTTTCTTTAAAGGCCTGAAATCTATCTTGATAATGAGAAAAAAAAAAAAAAAAGCAGAAACACTGTGTGAACAATGTTTTGTAACACAATGGTGTAAAAAAAAAAAATCATAGGTACATGGTCTCATACACATACCTATGTGTCATGTGTATTAATTACATATACATGGATATATAGCTTTAAAAATGAAATTGCTTTGCGGGTTCACACTGGTTTAAGAAAATATTTAGAACTGATGCTTATGACAATTTGATGACTTTCCTGATGAAGGTCTTTGCATGTGAAGAAAAAGCTAACCCTGATGCATAACCAGTGTTTTACCAGAGCAGGGGTTGCTGGGATTTGAGTGACTCAAAGACAGCACTGCTGTGCAGGATGTGAGAAAAAAACTAAATGGTTTAAACCAGCCATGAATTATTAATGGTGTTGCATTTGGTTTTAAGGCTGAGTTCAAGACACTGCTATATGGCCTCTGCTTCTTCCACGCGCTAGTGCAAGAAAGGCGGAATTTCGGGCCATTGGGTTGGAACATTCCATACGAGTTCAATGAGACTGACCTGCGCATCAGTGTGCAGCAGCTGCACATCTTTCTCGACCAGTACGAGGTACAGCAGCCTCTCACCACAGTCACCGGTCCTTGCTTGCACTTTCTAGGCCTGTTTGTTAGTGCATGTACCAATGCAGGCTGGGGGCGGCCATGGCAACAGTTTGGGGGGCAGTGATTTAGAAACCAAGGTCTACTTGCAGTAGTGCTAACCACATTCATTTTTAGTGGTTAGTGTACCATGATCAGTATACATCTACTGGGGGGAACTTTCAAATTACAGTTTAGAAGTTCTGCCATGCAAAACAGAGCAGTGTTTGGTCCATATAGTCGCCTTATTTGTTGAAATCTTAACCTGTCGTTAGGCAGGAGCTGTGGATTCAGCTCTTGGCAATGTTACTGTAAGTTGTAAAATACTGTACTAAACCACTAAATAGCTAACTATGATTGACTCAACAGGGATAACACAAGACCCTGGACTGTTGCAGATTAGTAACAACCTTGATCTATTTGTGTAAATTTGGCAGATGACATTTCCTTCCCTGTTTGCAGAGCTAGGCAGTGTTTCATAGAAGCCTCTCTGAATTTGCTAGCAATACATGACACTTCTTTATGTTCTGGCTTCCTAAGCAACCCACTATCGCCAGAATCTGCTGAAGTTGTGGCTGGGGGCAAGAAAGGAGTGTTATTTTCAAACCACTGTCAGCCTGGAGTGGTTTTGGTTATCAGTGTGGCTAATAGGTGAATTGTGATTCAGCATGAGAAAGCAACTTCATGAAGGTTTCTTTTCCTGTGGGAGAGAGGAAGGGGAAGGAGGGCTGAGAGGGATGTCTTCCTGTTTTATGACCAAAGCTTATGAGCAAATTCAGTGCCTAGCAGGGAGGTGTCGTGGTTTAACCCCAGCTGGCAACTGGGCACCACACAGCTGCTCGCTCACTCCCCCCACAGTGGGATGGGGGAAAGAATCAGAAGAGTAAAAGTGACAAAACTCCTGGGTTGAGATAAAGACAGTTTAATAGGTAAAGTGAAAGCGGCGCACGCAAACAAAGCAAAACAAGGAATTAATTCACCACTTCCCATGGGCAGACAGGGGTGCAGCCGCCTCCAGGAAAGCAGGGCTCCATCACGCGTAATGGTTACATGGGAAGACAAATGCCATTGCTCCAAATGTCCCCCCCACTCTTCCTTCTTCTTCTCCCAGCTTATATACTGAGCATGACGTCATATGGTCTGGAATAGCCCTTTGGCCAATTTGGGTCAGCTGTCCTGGCTGTGTCCTCTCCCAGTTTCTTGTGCACCTGGCAGAGCTGAGAGCCGAGAAGCACTTGGCCAGTCTAAGCACTATGCAGCAACAACCAAAACATCAGTGTGTTATCAACATTCTTCTAGTACTAAAACCAAACCACAGCACTATACCAGCTACTAGGAAGAAAATTAACTCTGTCCCAGCCGAAACCAGGACAGAGGGAAGCATTTTTTTTTTTCCTGAAAGATAGTAAATTATACATAGTAAACACATTTCTTGGTACTTTTTTCAACTGGTTTGCTTTATCCCAGTTCTCAGTGTATCACCCACTCGTGCCCTGACTTCCTGTAAATAATTTATGTCTTAGCACTCGTAATTTTTTCCTTTCATGCAACCGAGTGCAGCTTCTCTCAACCTCAAAACTTTAAGCATGTTTGTTTTTATTTTCTAAAAAAAGTAAATAAAATTTATGGCACAGCTATGGCCCTATGACAGCATACATTTATTTTAGAAGTATATATAGCCAAACAAGTAGAGATAATTTTGGAAAAGTTCTCCATAAACTTGTACTCGGGGAGTTCCAGCTGCATTACTATGGAAATTTTTGGTGCTATTATTCTTCAAAAGAAGCAATGCTGGGTGACTTGATGGATGACTACTAAAGTATTTGAAGATCAGGAGATCAATGGTACAAGCATGAAGTAGCAGAAGTAAATAGCAGCTTTTAAACTTTCGAGTGAGAAGATGACTTCCATATAAATGACCACGATACCAATATGTCCAGAGAAGTGCTGGGCTGCAGTTCAGATAATTGTCTTGCTTTTTTCCAGGAGGTGCCGTATGATGCTCTTCGCTATATGACTGGAGAATGTAACTATGGTGGCAGAGTCACTGATGACTGGGATCGGCGTACGCTCCGTAGCATTCTCAACATGTTCTTTTCTTCAGAAATCATTACAAATGCAGATTATAAATTTGATCCAAGTGGCCTTTATTTTGCTCCTCCTGAAGGAGATGTAAGTATCCCAGAACAACAGAATTACCCAACAGCTTTTTTTTTTTTTAAATAGATTTATCTTTATTGACATTGATGTGTGCCTCTGTGCTTACTGCTGCTACTGCTTGCTTTTGTGGCTTAATCTCACATTCTATTAGGACTTGTTTCAGTGACTTCTAAGAAATGGAAATGGTGTAAAAAATCAACCCCAAATACTACCAACTAAATTGACTTTGCTGTGTGAGTCAGCATGCTCAGGGGACAATAAGAGAAAACACAGCCTGCTGAAGTTAAAAGCATTATAAAATAGGCATAAGAGAATTAGTTGACCATATCTGCTGGAGGTAGAAAGGACATAGTAACCAGCTTAATTTATCACACAGGAGAGTTATGTTACACATCAACAAAACGCCTTCAGACACTTAGCAAGCAGTGGGCCCAGAAAGGGACTGCAGCCCCTTGCACTAGGTATCTTATTTTATAAGAGAATTTCCCACGGCTGTCAGAAATTTTGTCAGAAATTATTTAAGCAAAGCCAATCCTGATTTTGGGGCAAGAGGGTGGACCAAAAGAATTTGTGAGGCACAGTCTCTGTATTTCCTTTTGTGTCTTAGTTTACACATTATACTCATTACGCTAGGAAAGTTTGTAGTAGTTTTGAGACACAGCTTGCAGCCTGTCATGGGCTGTTTCTGCATCTCCTTTTAAGTCTATTCTTTTTCTCCTTTTTTTCAGTACCAAAGCTATATTGAATACACGAAGACACTTCCACTGAATCCTTCCCCAGAGATATTTGGAATGAACGCAAATGCTGATATTACCAAGGATCAGTCAGAAACACAACTGTTATTTGATAACATTCTTCTCACACAGGTATGTAAGGAGTAAGCGTCACACACCATCTTACCATAACATTCTACTCTATCTCCACATTAGTGTGTTCAGATTCTTTTTCGTTTTTTACTGTACCTCATTGTGTTGTACCTCCATTCTGGTGAAATTAGTGTTCCACTTCAGAATCCTTCAAGGTTTTTTATTTTTCCTGACTCTCTTCCTAAGGAAACATAGCTTCTGAGATCGTACAGTCAGTTTGTGTATCTCCTACTGCCCCCCAGCTTTTGGACAATTTTCAACTTCTTGGCCAATTTCAGTCCAGTTTGTAAGCCAGGTACAATTTAGGCATACAATCGTTCCTGTAAGCTTCATGAGGAAAATGAAGAGCTGAATATAGAGAGCAAGAGGGACACGGAGGGACAGCGAGACAGAACTTGGCACTGCTCTGTGCCGTTTCACAGCACCTGGCCAGCCAGTGATGCTGACGGGTACAGCCGAGATGGGGGGGAGAAAGATTGGTTTACAGTGGAAGCAGGATTTCAGCAAAAGAAATGAGAAGGATACAAAATTGTAGGAAACCAGATTTTGTTACTTCTAAGTTAATAACTTCTTGCAATAATACAGGAAATTCTGAAACAAATTCATTTCAATCACAGGGGAAGTGTTGGAACTGTAATGATCTTTTAAACAATGCCTTTGTAACAGCTCCATTTTCTTGCATTTTAACTATTCAGTCTCCTAAGTCCTCTTTCTTATTCTCCAAATAAATCCAAGTTTCTGTCTCTCTCTAGACTCGGGCATCTGGTGGTGGTGCAAAATCCACCGATGAAGTTGTTCATGAAGTCACAGGTGACATCCTGAGCAAACTTCCTCCAAATTTTGACATTGAAGCAGCAATGAGAAAATATCCAACGACTTATACTCAGAGCATGAATACTGTGCTTGTCCAAGAGATGGGACGCTTTAATAAATTATTGCAGACCATACGGGACTCCTGTGTTAACATCCAGAAAGCAATAAAGGTGAGCTGAATACAACCTTTAAAGGCATATACCACCAACCAAGACTCAATCTGTGAGCCATCAATGCAGGTACCTCAGAGAACTGACCCTGAAGTCTGATTCAGGTTGGTCAGTCAAACACGTTAAAGAGTCCAGATTCCAAACTGATTTATTGATCTGTATCTTAGAACTGGTAGGAGTACAATAGAATATGAAAGTACTGTTCTGCGTACTGTAAAGAAACCAAACCAGAACGTTTTTAACAACAGATTTACTAGCAAATAAGGCAAGCAATAACTAGGTTCACATTTATTTTTCTGCCTGACTGGCATGAAAGACTGAAGCACCTCATACAACTTCTTACAGATGAATGCAGATCTCCTCAACACCTCAAACAGCAAATTACTGCCAGTGAGGATTCCAGTTAAGATATCACAGTCTAAAGTCAATATTTGTTCTCAGTAGGAATCGAAAGCTACAGCCATGCAAAACAGAGGAAAAAAAGCAGGGAAAAGTCAGTTTGGGCAATTTTTATTTATCCTGTTATAGTTTAAGGCTGATGAGGTGTTTAAAAAACAAAACAACCTCTCCTGCCCCCCACCCCTGACTCCACTCTTCTCGTTAAGGCCAACTACAAGCTGGAAAGCCTGCCACTTTAGAATAAGGCACTTGCAGCACTGGCACAAAGTTTTGATGAAACTTTGCATAATAATAAAAAAGAGCATTTACAGTCAGTAAAACTCAGAAGTGCTCTGGGAAGACCATGTTTCTGAGAAAGGATGGCAGTTTTCTCCAAAAGAAGCTATGGACCTTTTCCCTGACCAATGTAGTGACTAACTACTGGATCAGACAGAAGATGGAAGTAACTTTTTATGGAATTCATTAAGTCCCTTATTCTTGTTTTCAGTGTTGCTCCTGCCTGACTTAGCTAGAAGTTCGTAGCATCTGCTGGACAGAGTGCTGTGTTGATTTTTAATCGTTAAAGCAAGCCTGTTAGGCAAATAATTTTACATCTTCCTTTCCAAAATTTCTTTTAGGGGCTAGTAGTGATGTCTGCTGAACTGGAAGAAGTGGTAAACAGCATTCTGAAAGGCAAAATTCCAGGACTATGGATGAGTAAGTCTTACCCGAGCCTCAAGCCTCTGGGCAGCTATGTGGCTGACTTCCTTAATAGACTGAAGGTCTTACAGGTAAGCACACCCCATTTATGCAGATTTGTTCAATGCCACTTATTATTTTTGTCTGTTGATGTCTGGTGGTATCTCCACAAGTGAACACACACACACAAATTACTTCCACTGAATAATTGACAGGTAAAGTTCAGTTCATTTGTGCCTCTGTTTCATATAGCCATTTGCTCATCACAGCATCTAATGCAGCACGACATTTTGCCACATACCCTACACCTCACAAAGAGAGCTGCTGTATATCAGTAATACTGTATGACAGAACTGCCCTTCTGAAGTGAATTTGCTAAGGGCCTCTTAAACTATGTTATGTAGATCTGGTGGTGGTAATGAAGATAATTAAAACAGAACTTAGGAAAATACTGTTGAGTTTCTTTTCCAGAGAGCAAACTTAAATTAATAAAAGATTTTAACACAAAATCTTAAGTCAAATACCAAGCTTTCAGTGGAGTGCTGGAGAAGAAAGCTGGATGAGTTAAGGAGAATCAGTGGGGTTCCCTGACCTGTGAGAGTGCAGATTCCCCAAACTGACTTTTATGACTAATACCTAGAGGCTCAGCACCATTCTGTGGCTTAGTAATCTCAATCAGCTGAAGAAAACCAATCTTATAGCAGGTTGCCCACTCCATACCTGTTGTAAGAACAGGTCCCAAGATAGACAAAAGATCTAGGAACCAAAACCATAAGTAAATTTAAAAAAAAAAAAAAAAAAATCAAAAGAAGCCTCCAGTTTCAGGTGTAGAAGGATATTCACAAAATCTGCATTTCCAGAGAGCACCTATTTTATGTTTTTGGACACACATCACCAAGTCAACACACCTCAGTAACTTCTCCTTTCATCTGTAGCAAGCCTGACAGCAGTATGTGTAAAGAACAAAAGTGCTGTTTCTTGAACAGAATCCAAGACAGAAATTAAACTTGTACAGAGGGAAAACTGCCAATAAATATGAGGAATATATTTTATTTCTTGGGAAGAAAACTACTTACTAGTAGAGACAACTAGCTTATTTGTCTTCATTGTAATTCTCTGCAGCAGATAATTGTAGTAAATTTTTTCAGCCATTATTCAAAATTGATGTTTGCAACAATGACAGAAAGGTCTTCTTGCATGCAGTAAACATTCACCTTTGCAACAGACCTCCTCTCTTCAACTTGCTGGAAACAAATGCAGCATGTGTCTTTCTTGGGCCCTGGAAGGGACACGATAACCCTTTCAAAGAGAAAACAGCCTGCAAAAAATCTGTCATCTGCACAGAGAAACAAAGGTGACTACTCAACAGCCTTCAGTAACGAGTGAGAGAAGAACTGAACACTCATTTGATGAACTTAGAAGGATGACGCACTTTTAACAGACTTATTCAGTCTTTCACATAAGCAAAGTATTTCCAGGCAACAGTGTTGGGGTTTTTTTTTTGGTTTGCTTTTTTTTTTTTTTAAAACAGAAGCTAGTGACATTTTGAACAAGTTGTTTAAAAAGACATGGCAGCCATCCAAAGTTCCATTGCTTTCAGAAAAGAAAAAGACCATCCCGGATTCACAAAAGGAGAGATTACTTCTGCTGTTATTCTAGAAGATAATTGCTTTCCTAAATACTAAAAAAAAAAAAAAATATAAGGAAGTTTTTTTTTTCTTTTCTCTCTCTTGCTGCTGCAGCTGTGGTATGAAAATGGAACTCCCCCAGTCTTCTGGATCTCAGGATTCTTCTTCACTCAAGCGTTCTTAACAGGTGCCCAGCAGAACTATGCCAGAAAATACACCATTCCAATAGACCTACTAGAATTTGACTATGAAGTGCTGGAAGATAAGGAATATGAAATTGCTCCTGAAGATGGTAAGTACATGCATGACACAATTATCTGCCTTTGGTGATGTATTCAGATGTTAACATCAATTTGCAGACTCAGAGTTATGCAATTAAGTTAATGAATTCAGCTGGAAAACATACACAACTGTGCTGCTCCCTATGAGATGCACAAGAAGTGAAGAAGCAAAATACTATTTAAGTCCTTAAAAACTGCTGCGATGAGTTCACCTCCTGGATTAGCAGGCAGATATAAAATAACACTGACAGAGGACATTCCTTACCCCAAGCTTCCCACAACAGATCCAACTCTCAAGCGGTATCTGGCTTGCCCTTTCCCCCCCCTTTTATTGCAGTCCATTAGTGTGTATGTCTGAAGACACAGGAAAACTAAACATTTAGTGGCCAAGTTGGGTACGCTACCTTAACTGTCCCTAGAAAAACATCTTATGGAGATGATCACAATGTGCAACAGGGGCTGCTCTAAGGGGGGAAAAGCCCTATTTTTTTTCTTTTAACCACTTTATTATATATTACTTAAGTTGAAGTTGCAGATACATTTCTTAGCTTGCCCATCCTCAGAAAAAAAGGACAGATTGAACTTAATTTTTCTTAAGACTCTTTTAAATACTTTCCTGAGGATCAGTTTGACTGGAAGTTTTGTAATGAGAAGGGCTTGGCAGGTTGCCAGTCAGTTTCAAGTCATTTTCTGTTGGGGCAGGTTCATTTTTTGGTTTAGAAGTTACAGTTTTCAATCTACAGAGCAAGAAGCTGCAAGTTTGATGAAAAACAGATGTTGCTGCAATTTCCTGTTTTCTTCTGGAAAGCTGATGGAATGAAAGCTGTCATTCTGTCATGTCATTATGTCATGACATTATGACATGTCAAAATAAAGATATTTATGTTTTTGAAACATTTAAAGCTTTTATTAATTTTTTTTACTTTATTCCTTTAATGAACCACTTCAGAAAGGTATAAGCAAGTGGCAATTTGAAACATAAGCAATGAAACGATGTGAAGACTAACTAGCAAAAGCCTGTTTAGATGATCAGTCTCCAAATTTGGAAACATTAAAGTGACAATACGTAGTACATAGAGAAAGCTTTATAATAATGACAACTGTAAAAATAGTGTCCTCTGCTTTGGAATAATTTTTAACCTCCCATCACTCAAAAAGGCTGGATACACTATGATATTTGCTAGACACTGTCATTTTTAAAAAGTTATATAAAATAAAAGTGATATATAAAAGTTATATAAAATTTTATGATCTTTAAGGAATTGTAATCATAATAGATCATAATACAGTATAAGATTGTGTTATACTCAGAGTTATTTGATCATCCCTTGGAACCCACAAAATTGACAAAAAGTCCCACAGAATCAACAGTTAGCAAAGTGCCTTGTACTGGCTGCTGCTCTCAGCTAGGAGACATTTTCAGGTTTTGTGTAATATGGTGTCTTTTCCAACTGATTCAGGGGTCTACATTCAGGGATTGTTCTTGGATGGAGCATGCTGGAACAGGCAAACGAAGAAGCTCGGAGAATCTCATCCCAAAGTCCTCTATGATACAGTACCTGTGGTCAGTATCTTTCATTTGGTAGCATTTCATAGTATTATATACCAACAAATACTGTAGAATTAATACTCTTAAGTTCTAGTCTTGAAGGAAGTAACAGGGTAATTATTTAAAAAAAAATAATTGAATTGAAAAGTTTTGTGTTGAAATAGAAATTAAGTGTGAGAGGAGCCGAGTATCCTCTGCTAATAATGACAGTGACAGGGTTCGCTGTTGGCAGATGTTGGGTGAGGAAGCAATCTGATAAAAAACAGGTTTTCAGGGCTATCTGTTAAAAAGCAAGCAAAACAAAAACCCAACAATGTCAAAATACTTTACTTTGGCCAAGCCAAGGCTGTTTCCCTGATTATTATTTTTTTAACTGAGATGAAAAGGATTATTTTATTCTTTACTGCAGATATGGCTAAAGCCGTGTAAGAGAGCAGACATTCCACAGCGACCAAGTTACCTGGCCCCAGTGTACAAGACCAGCGAGAGAAGAGGGATCCTGTCAACTACAGGCCATTCCACCAACTTTGTCATCGCAATGACTCTCCCTTCAGACAAACCGCAAGAACACTGGATCAGACGGGGTGTGGCGTTATTATGTCAGCTTAACTCATAAAACTATCGCAATTTATGGAGGTAGGTGCATTTTCCAGATCACTTGTAAGGGATGCATGTCAGTCCTGAAATGCCACGTAAAAAGAGAAATCAAAATGAGTTTGTTTACAATGTTGCATTTGTGCCGTTCATGAGATTTGAAACTAAATGCATAGGTGCACAATAAATCCTTATAAAAGCCAACAAAAATATCTGCTTCTTGAATAATTTTATTTTCTGAAGGCTCCTTATTTATAAGGAACATACATAAAATGAACACAACACTGTTGACAATGAACAAAACAGCATTTGATCATTTCCAGCTTTATAAAATTTTAAAAAATTATTTAGTTATAACAAAAAGACTGATAGCTCAGCAAGTTATCTTATAGGACCATAATCACATTTTAAACCATAGACTCAATTGTTAATGGGAAGGGAAAGAAAAAAAATTTAAAAAAAAAATAGTCACACTGCATCTAGCAACTACAATATTTTCTAAGCATAATCACAGCGGATTGAGTGCAATGTGATCTACATCAAAATTCATATGGGATGTCACACAGTGACAGCATTGTAATAT
This sequence comes from Egretta garzetta, assembly GCF_000687185.1. NCBI lineage: Eukaryota > Metazoa > Chordata > Aves > Pelecaniformes > Ardeidae > Egretta > Egretta garzetta. The sequence continues at coordinate 2,879,710 of NW_009260410.1, forward strand.
ACAAGTAACATTTATGCCCTCCAACAAATACACGTTAAATGAGACTCTGGATTCAAGCAGAATGGAATGTTGAAGCCAAGTAGAAATGTAGTGGAATTCAGATTGTCTGTAACATGACTCAAAAGCATACATTAGAATCATTTGGAATTCAATACTGGTGGAAACATATAGAAGAAGTCACAGCTGTTACACTGCTCTTCATAACTTGTAATAAATACTAGAAAATAAAAGGAAACAACCCATATTTAATGAAAAAATACAGTACCTACCTTCAAGGACCATTTTTTTCCCTTGTCTGAAGATGGCCTTGGAAGGAAGTTAACTATTTTCCTACAGAGGCAGTGTATTAAGCTATAATGATACTCCAACTAATACAAAAGTAAATATACTACCTGAAATATAAAAATCTTCATTCGAAAAGATGTAAAAGAAATAAACTTTAAAAAAATGATTTGACAAAATATCAGTTTAACCACATAATGACCCCCTTAATTCTATTGAGTATAACAGGAAAGGAAAATTAAGGGTCAGTTTAATACACAAGAAACATGGGTTGTTGAAACTTAGATCCTCAGAAGGTATCCAGTGAGTTAAGTCTCTTTGAAAATGGTACTCAGTGACCTAATAAGGGCGCTATGTAAAAATGTCACCCAGGATCTTTACACTGCAGAAATTCAGTTATCTGAAGCTAACAACAGCATGTTTGCTAATTAGGGTCCAACAGTAAACGTGTTTAAAGAAGAAAAAAGAAAACCTGAGTTCAGAGCACCAAATGGCTGCATGCCTGAACTCTGGGCTCTGGGCTTCTTCACTGAAGAAACTGTGCCCTTCTTTGAAATGGACCCTTAATACTGTTTCTTGATACTGCACTAGGGAGAAATACTGGCAAGAACCAACCGATATCGTTAAAATACATGAGCTGCTCTCAGTTAAAACTAAGTTGACCAATGAAGCTTCAAAAAGTAAAGGGCCACAGGAAACACACATTAATTTGAAATGGAATGAAGATACCAACTGGCTCTCATTAAAGGCGATCAGTGTTTTTAGCAGCTACACTGGCACCAAGCAGACCAAAACAAAACTTAACGGCACATCATAGTCAAATACAGCTTTTACCTGGCATACACATAAAAGAAGACAAACTGTATGTTTTAAAAAAAGGTACTACCATGCTTAGGACTGGTACTACAGAATCAGCTTGCACTCCTCACAAACTCATGATTTTTTTAAGGAGGTGGGTACAAGAAGAACTAACTCATGTCTGGCAATATAAGCACATCCGCACAATCCGATCCAGGACAGCTGATCCCAGCAAGTTAAGGCCCAAATTTTCAGACTATCCTTCCAATTTACACATACCACAGATCTATCACATCTGCTTTTTAATAATCTAATTTAAATACCAAAACTGTAAAAAAATATCATAGAAATGAACTCCTTTATGCTGGAAGTAGAAATCTTACATACTCTCTACTGCCAGAAATGGCTGGTGCTACAATGTCCGATATCAAGGCATTGCAGAAACAGATTTTGATCTGATATTACAGTATTGTAAATAACCTACCAAGTACTACATACACAGAGCAGAATTTAACCTTTGTGCCCAGGTTCAGTAACTAGCATCTTGCACTTTGGATTGTTTTAACACAAAGAGGAGAAAACATTCCAAAATAATTAATTGTTAAAAAAATGGAGAAATTGCCATATGGACTGTCTGTTAAAAAGAGTTTGCACAAATTCACAGCCACAATTCTTCAGTAGTTTATGCTGCAAGTGGCACACAACACATGTTTAGCATCTGTAAAAAAGAACCAGAAATAGCTCAATAACTCCAACATCAGGGATTTCCCCAAGCTAACACTAATTCTACTGCATTTTGCATTTTTCCTACTAATATCAAGGAACAAACATCAAATAAATCAGGAAAACATCGTCAAACCGATCCTCGACAGAACACAGCACTTTGCAGCGTGTATTGCAACAGCCTGCCTTCTTACACACAAAGCTGATAATGATGGAGTGCAGCTTAACACATACTCTAAGAATTTAAACAGTGTTCAGGTTTTGGTTTTCTTTTTTAAAATTTAAACCAGCACAGTGGTTTCCAGTCATGTGCTGTTGTAAGATTTAATACGTCAGGTCACCACTATGCAGAAGAATCAGCACAGAATTAACATATATATATACACATATGCATATATATATATATATGCATGCACATCTCTCTCTCTATATATATATCTATCTATACATATAGATATATACGTCAGCTACCTAAAACTTATGTGGCACTCAAAGCTTACTCAGGTTCCTTGCAGAGGTATGAATTTCAGCTGTAACATTTTCTGGGTTTTGTTCGAACGTACTAATGAAATGGTATTTGCCCAGGTGAGTAGATTGTTCACTGTACTTTTTCTTTCTTAAGCAAGCAGTGCTTCCTATACAGTACGCTGAACTTGGCATTGATTTCTCGTATTGAGTATTTCCTAATTGTTGATCACTTGAGTTTAGAAGATGCATTGGGTAACCTCATCTGATTTGAATTAGAAAAAAAGCAGAAGCTAATCTACACAGAAATGAATATGCTGTACTTGTGTAAGTAGTGCAAGCCACTGCTTTTCCTCTGAGCAATGTGCATACAGTGAAACAGTGCAGACTCAAAGCCATACAGTAACGTTATTGTAACCACAGTGATTACCAGAATTAGGTCAAAACTGGATGTCAAGCACAATTTTATCTTCATAGAGGGCAATCACCAGCATGATGGCAAATCCAAGAAGCAGGCCTAGATTCTGAAGAATGAATTGCCCCACGGGACAATAACCATGCTCTTCGTTATCTCCATCTCCATGAAGCATTTCGGGAAGCTAAAAGGCAAAACAATTCAGAAAGTTATTTCACCTCTATTCCGTTTATACGCAAAGTTCACAAGATGATATTGTCAAGAATAAACACTCCGGGATTCAGTTATAAAAACAATACACTAAGACAGCCAGAACTCTACCTAATCACCTCATTTGATAAAAACATGACCACATCATGTATTTACAAAACAAACTAAAAATGCCTTTCCTTTTTTTTCCTTGAACTCTAAGTTCCTCAGAGAAGGACTAGCCCAGCATTCTTCGATCAAAAGTTCTTTCAATCAAAATTAAGTCACGCTCAAATAAACACAATAAAAAGCTTTGACTATTGCTACAGTAATTACATGGCTATGAATATACCCTTTATAATGACTTTGCTGATTAACTTAGCCATTCATTTGTCATGTTATATGCTTACACATATTCACATACATTTGCCTCTTAAGTATGGGAATAATAGCTACAAGTAATTAAAGCGAAATTCTGTGTGAAGCTATAAAAAATTCTGAAAGCTCTGGATATTCCTTATATTCCTCACCTATGACAAAAAGTCAGTCGGTACTGACAAAAGCCACAAAAAAATAGTGGACTTGGAAGATGTAAAAATAAATCTTACGAAGTGTCTTACGAAGCCACGCATACAGAAGAGAAATAACTCAAAATGTTTAACAAGAAATTAATTCAAGAAAGCATGAGGTAAATGAAGGAACATCTTCAAGACCCACTTAGTACAGAAAACCATAATACAGAACAAGATGGAAACTTCAGGTAGTACACAGCACGAGCCTCTGTTTATTGCTTGTTGTTAGACAGGCTAGAAGAGCTTTGCTTATTCCAATACCTGAATATGGCACAACAGACAATGACAAATTAGCAGAGCATCAAATCTGCTAAAGACCCAACTATATTACCCAGCTGGTCTTGTATTACTGTATTTTGAAAAGATACATAAAGCTGACAATTAATTTGACCCACTGAGTATTTAAATATAAAAAATATACTGGTGTGAAATATGTTTATATCACCTATACAATAGACCAGGCAGCTTAACAGCAAGCACTAAACCAAATCACAGATTATTAAGAATTCATTCATCCATTAAGACTAAATGGCATCTGTTTCAAAACCTAGGAAGAGCACAGTGCTCTGTCTCCGTAACTTCCAAGGTTTTGGTCATGGACTTGCAAAGGGAGTGTTTGATGAGTAGCAGCGGAAGTCTTCGCTACGGATGGTGACAGCTGTCATACAGGCCCCAAAGCTGTGGGCCTGAACAGCAAGTAAAAGACCCCTTTTTAAGACAGAAAAAAAAAAAAGGTTCTTTAGCAGTAACCAGTACTCTGGGCACACTGCCCATCACTGGCTTCAAAACACTTATTTATTTTTTTACTGTTGTCATGTCTGAAGAGGTGCGCTCATGCACCTCTTTCTTGTAGTGGGAGCCCGAGTATGCAGGCAGAGCAGGCCAGTGCCACTTTGGTCTCCTTCAGCTGCAGAATCCCTGTGGAGAAAGGGTTCTGGCGAGACGCCGAGAGGGAAGGAGGAAGGTGGTGGGAGGCTGTGCACTGCAAGAACTTGTTATGGCAAAACCCCCTCCTTCGTCTTTGAGCTATAGTCCACACATACATTAGCACTGTAGGAACCTCTTGTGTATTCACATTTACCTGGAGGCAAATCTCGCTCGACTGCGTACTGCCCAGCTGTGCCAGACAGTGCTGCTTCAGCTCTGAGGCCTCTGCAATGGTGCAGTAGCCACAGGAGGCATAAGGAGAACTTCAGCAAGCAGCTTGGCAGGCAGGAAGCAGAAATTTTTCAGAGAAGCCACAGATGTTTTTTGAGATCTGGTGGCACATGCTCTGGATGACAAAAAAAAAAGGCTTCACCTTAGCAGTACTATAATGGGCTTTAACACTCCTGGTTATCGACTTTGACAGCCTGTCTAAAGCTCACTAAACTTTTTGCTTTATCAGCTATTGATGTGACCAATTTCAGACACTATAGTCTGGTTGTGTCAACTGTAAAAAAAAATAACACCCTCTTGAAGTTGAAAGCTTATAGTTCAGCCCTAGAGATACAAGGAACGAAAAATACAACAGATAAAATTTATTTTCCAGTAAGATATGATTCAAGTCGGACAGGGAAGGGATATAGGAAAGTTCACTGTACCCATTCAAGCCAAACCAGCAGTGTCAGGAAGGGGGATATTATGATTATTCTTCTAAGAGTCATCACCAAATGAAATGTCACAAGAATCGTGGAAAGCCTGAAGGATTTAGAAAGGCCTGAATTTAGGTTTTACTGGAGTATCCTTACCATTAGAAAACACATAATTAGGCAAACTTCAGGAAAATCAGGTGCAAACATACCAAAAGGTCTGTTCTCAATGGGCTGGTGTAAGGACTGGGGAGAAGACTGCACCTATGTGAACCTCCGTCAAGTTAGGGAGGGATCAAAATCTGTTCTTATTAAGCATCAGATAACAAGAAAATAAGGTCTTTGAGAGGGAAACATCAAGATGAAAATCTGATGAATTTTCAGATGCATCTTGC
>NW_009260410.1:2885160-2922269 GCF_000687185.1 Egretta garzetta
CTACTATGATGACTGAGGAAAAGGACAAGGAATAAAAGAATGAAAATACTGCTTTCCTTTATACATGATGTCTTCATGTAAGTACTGGAAAGAAATATCAGCTGCAGGATTTAGAAGCAAGTGATATTTCAGTAATTACAGGCTACTGTAGGGCATCTAAAGTTGCATGAAGGATCACTCTCAGCTACACAGACACTCTATTTAGCAAGACTCCCAAAGGACTTATTTAACTTACAATAGATGCAAGAGACTGTATTTACAAATTAAAGTTCTCCATAACCAAGTGAAATACCCCATGGTGTGATGGCCAACACTTGGCTTCCGTGAGTCCTACCCTACTCATAAAAGCCTAATGGCAAGCAGGACTGAATGAGATGAAGGTCACAGGAGCAGCCTCCATCAATGCGGCCTGCCTTGATCTGTGCTCAAGCCCTCATTTGATGACTGCTAATGGGGCTGACATGGGATCTTCAGAACCAAAGCTGAGTTTAAGAGAAAGTCCTCAGATGTGGAGGATGCCACCTAGAAGCAAGCTGGAAGCCCCACTGACAGTAAGTTTGTTAAGCACCAGTGTGGCAGTAGTGCTGAACACAGAGCTAACCGCAGAGGCAAATTTGCTAGAGAGCAGAATGGCCAAGCAGCTTCTGCCAATACAGGGAATTCAGCGGAAACTGAATCCTTGCTTTCAGAGGTCTTCGCTGATCCTTTAATGATGCCATGAAGGCCAAGAAACCAGACTCAGCAGCCACGGCTAGGAACTGACAACTAGTGGCCACAGCAGAAAAGGGGAGAGGGATCTTCATAATGTCAGCTGCTTGAGTTGGCACCAGGGAAGTAATATAATCAGCCCACACCAGAGCAGCATGTGACAGCCTCATAGACAGAGATCTGACAAAGATGTGATGCTCTTTCAATGAGAACTGCTGAAACCCCAAGTCTGTCTCTGTGGCTTAAAGTAACTGACAGATGCCTGCCTGCTTTGACAAATCAGCCAGTGAGAGCCAAACACCACACGTTTCACTCCTGCACCAGTTAACTTTTGAGGAAGCCGCTAAAAAATGTAGTTTGAAAACAGGATAGCCAGCACAAATGCATGCAGGAGAGCAGAACAGTGTAGGCTGACAGAGCTACCAGATAGACCAACAACATCTCTGAAGAAATTTGAAAAGTTGAAGGAAATGCGTGGTTTAAAATACTTTAGAACAGTAAAATACTCCATTTTACCTACAGCTGAAAACTGAAACAGGCTGGTCCTCGTTCCAGTAAACCCAGCCCTCTCTCTACAGAGATGCTATGAGGTTAAACAAAATCTCTACTGGAACATCACTCAAAGCCAGAACTCCAGTTACACTTAAGTATTTTTCTATAAGCAGTATGTAGCCACACCAGACGATCCAACTAGCAATCTGCTGAAAATAGGTAGATGGCTGCTTAGTCTGAAGAGAAGAGTAACAGCTGTGAGGAAACTTGCCTCTGCTTTAGGAAAGAGCAGAAATTTGTGAGTGAAGCAATGGAAATCCAGGGAGCCACTCCACAAAAAGCTGTCTGAACCCCCGTGCATTAAAGCTTTAACTAGGTTGGAGTTTCTAGTGTAATTGGTTAGTAATTTCGTACAATACAAGATCTGTCCTTAAAATCCAGAGAAGTAACGTATCTTTTTCTCTGTATATTAAAGCAGAAAGCATTACAAAATACCCGAAAACCAAAAACTGAGCTCATCATCTTTGGGCCTGGGGAAGTGAGAAAAATGGCTTATTTAAAAGCAGCTCTGAAGCTGCTTAGGAGAGAAATCAGGATTGAATATGGACTGATACCATGTGCATGAGTGCATTGCTGCCTGAAGGATCTGGATCTATGGTGTACACACGCTACATATAATGTACCTGTAGCTAAGTCCTTTAAGCAGCAGCATTTTTCCACCAGATTGATTTTTTAAAAAGCAAATCACCACAAGAGCTACGTATTACCAGCTGCTCACGCTAAGGGTTCAGACTAAGCTTTCCAGAATAAACTATATGAAGATTAAATTTTAGTGAAGAACAATTCTAAATACTGGATTCAACTCCAGCATCTAATGTCCCATCCACAAACCTATTCTTATGAGTGGGAAGTTATTATTTTTATGAGTGGGAAGTGTGTCTTTCCCAACTCCTCCCCCCCCCCCCCACCCCGTAGTTTTTGTATTAACAGGAGTCACTGGCAGACCTCGGTAGCAGAAACCCAACAGGCAAGCAGCTATAAAACTTCACTACATCTCTCAAAGTATCTGCAACATTTTAAAAACTAGAAACAGCCATCTACTGTTGACAGCTCTTTTATGTGTTATAACATGAAAAATTCTGTTGTAGGTGCCATTTCGAGTCCTAGGTTTTATGCATGGAATGTAAAAATGACACAACCATAACAAACTTACCATGTCAACCAATGCCACGTAGAGGAACATGCCTGCAGTGATTGCAAAGATCCACAAGGTGATGTTATTAGCATACTGTCCCACTGCTGTGCCTATCAGCATCCCTATGTAAGCCATCATGGCAGACAGGAGGTTGTACACAATAGCTTGCTTTACTGTCATACCTGCTTTAAGCAGCACAGCAAAGTCACCTAAAATAGAGACAGAACGCAGGGGTTTAGTATCAGTGCTTCTTGGGAGACTAAGCAGATAAATTAGCTGGCATTTACTACCTTACCAATCCAAAGTAAAAATGCTGCTACAGAGGCTCAAAGGAAGACTGGGCAACAGGGTATGACAGCTCCTGTAAGAACTGTATTTATGTGCAGCAATCCCTCGATTAAAATGATTTAAATCATCATGCTGATTGTCAGAAAGGTAATAGTGCTTAATGGCTAAAGGTAAATGGAGGACTCTAGGTCTGGTCCTCCCACAAAGGACACATCTGTGCATACAGACTTTACTTCACAGAAGTTCTTCACAGCACATAAAACCACAGGCATAATTTTGATCAATACCTGTGAAAACTCCTCTTAGCTATATATACCTCATTCTGCAAATTCAAGAGGGGAGCGAGGCACTAGTCCACACAGGAGGTGATAATGAATTTGGAAAATACAGAACTAGGAAAAGGAAGAGTTACATTCGGAGAGAATGACCTCACATCTACGCTGAATAAGTTTGCTGGTTTAAGACATGCCAGGTTAACCCTTTTATTTTGAACTCAGGACAGCTCTGCTAAAATTGCTGATAAAGGTAGATATTCTATAAAGATCTAAATTTTCATCTTGTAATCAGCTCTGATTGATAGTTCTACTCCCTTCAAACTGAACTCTTGTGAAGAGGAGGAGTGACAGATGATCCACAGTCATGAAGGTAATTAATATAATACTCTCATGTCAGATATGCTAGCAATTAAATCCTCAATCTAGAATCAAAACAAAAGATGTGCACAGTGAATTACTCACTTATACAAGGTTAATTTAATGTTAAGCTAGCACTTTATAAGTGCACCAATATATAATACAATCTTTTCTATACTGCAGCAGCTTCACTTGTATAGCACCATTGTCAAACCATGAACATCTGCTCTATTATTTCCCATCTGTGCCCATTACTCACCTTGTACTAAGTATCTGCCTACATGAAATGCTTTCACTCATCGCCTCTAAAGGGTTTGAAGTACTTGTTTTACCTTACTTTTTTGATCATCCAGAGGTAGCAGCTCCTCAGGTAAGCAAGCTGTGAGTACACACACCGTTTAATCTAGCAAAATCTCACATTACTGGCAAAAAAGACAACTCCTCCTCTCTCTAGCTGCTCTTTTGTAAGTCTCAAGGTGCACTAAAATGTCATGTGATGTGCCTTACAGCTCACAGGAAAACAACAGGTTTCATCACGGTTAGCCCACTCTAAGAAAAAATGCTTCAAGTAGGGGGATGAATCAATGGCACCGGCAACAATGCTTACAGGCTTTACCCTAACTAGTTATCCACCTCCTGGACTCAGCAACAAGTGGTACACAGCATCTTCTGAAGATCTCCACAAAGAATATCACTTAACGTAAATTTATGTTTACTCATGTAACTTGACTTAACTTTGTATAAGACAAAGCCACACAGAGTAGTGTGAAACTCCCTTTATAAAATGCAGAGGTATAACACCAAAATGTAAACTGTATGCTCCTACAAACATTTTTAAAACATGTTCAGAAAGCTTACAGAACTGCTGTAACTAGATACCTGCCAAATAATCCTGTGTTAATATTCTCATTATGTCCTCTGAAGCGATATCGCTCCATTACTCCTGAAGTTCCGGTCACCCTTGCAGCATCTGCATTGCATTGCGCTTACCAGGGTGAGTATCACAACAGCTTTTAGACACGTACTTCATACATATGAAGAGAACGAACACATGGAGTTTATGTAATCACTTACCTAATTCATGGGGGAGCTCATGACAAAATACTGCTATAGATGTACTAATTCCTCCTGTCAGTCCAGCACTAAAAGCTGCTCCTAGGAAAAAAAAAAAAAAAAAAGATTCAAATTATATTTTACTATTTTCAAGTCAGAAAATTTAATCAACAGACTTTCCAGAGATGACACCCTTCTGTTAGAATGTACGCTCTGATATTCTTTCATGATGTCTGGGTCCTGTCTGTACATAAACTGAAAATACTGGAAGTATCCTGGATGTGCAATACCACGGCATACTTTATATTACTCTGTTTATTTGAAAGACAAATCCCGGGAGAGGAGAACACAACTGAACAAACCAGGGACAGAACGGCAGCACTCGCACATTTTTAGGAACTCGTAAGTACGTCAGGACAGTTAAGAATGCGCATGAGCACCAGTCTAGCTCTCTCCTTTCCAGGCTGGAGATCCGAACTCTTATTTAACCCATAACGTCATTATTTCCTTTATCCTTATTTGCAGAAGACATATCAGCAACATTAATAATCCAGACCTGGAAAATAATCATTGGCCTAAACGTCTTTCAGTAACTTTTGTGTATGCTAATTTAATTCCATCAACTTTAAGTTCATACCTTAAGTAATTCTGAGAAACCTGGTATTAAATTTCTGTACTGTAGCAGAGAAAGACACAAGAAGAGCCTGCAGTGAGCAGTCAAAACAGGCAAAATAAAGTCAAAAGAGAAGACATGATCTGAAAACAGAGAGGCAATTTAACTTTCCTCTGGATTCCTCAAAACTTGATATATTAAAAAGATGAACATGCTTTTCTAAAATCTGCATTTTACCAAAGAATCAGCTGCTTGGGCTTGACACAGAAATATTTTGAAATGGAGTTTCAATACAGTGAAGTTCTCAACAGATGGCGTTAGTGACCCTTTTTGGCCTTAGAAGCCACTGTCTAAACTCCTTACCGGTTTCATGAGAAAATGAAGCAAGAAGTTAATTGTTATGGAGTTTAGTTTCTTTAGAAATTGTTCAGAGAAAATGGAGAAACTGTAGTAGATCCCATTGTTAACTCCAGACCCTAATAAGTAGCTTATCCCCCATCCTTCAAAATGGGTATGCACCTTCTGTTAGCACTTCAGAACCCTGCTGTACTCTTAGTAGCCACCTCAGTAAAAAATTAAGAGAATGCACTTCAGTACTGTCACCATCATTTTGACATACGACATATATTCCAATTTATGTGTTTTACAGGTCAAATCACATTTAGAGGTTTACATGAATCCAAGTTGATTCAAGAAATCTAGTAAAATCTGTCTGGCACTTCAATTTCTTCTGCATTTGGCTAGAAATAAATCTCTACTGACCATAAGCCAAAACAATACTTTGCTCAAACAAAAATTAAATTAGCCTTCTTAGTACCTTTTTCTAAAAATTATTTTGGTAACCTGACTCACAGTATATTTATTATTTACAAGTACTGCATAATTCTATGTATTAGTAATAATATCAGCACAAGAAGGACATGGAAGTGTTGGAGCGGGTCCAGAAGAGGGCTACTAAAATGATCCGAGGGCTGGAGCACCTCTCCTATGAGGACAGGCTGAGAGAGTTGGGCTTGTTCAGTCTAGAGAAAAGAAGGCTGCGGGGAGACCTGATTGCGGCCTTTCAGTACCTAAAGGGGGCCTATAGGAAAGAGGGGGAAAACCTTTTTAGTAGGGCCAGCTGCGTTAGGACAAGGGGTAATGGTTTTAAACTAAATCGGGGTAGGTTTAGGCTAGATATAAGGAAAAAATTCTTTACAATGAGGGTGGTAAACCACTGGAACAGGTTGCCCAGAGAGGTAGTGGAGGCCCCATCCCTGGAAACATTCAAGGCCAGGGTGGATGGGGCTCTGAGCAACCTGATCTAGTTGGCGGTGTCCCTGCTGACTGCAGGGGGGTTGGACTCGATGACCTCTAGTGGTCCCCTCCAACCCAAAACATTCTATGATTCTATGATTCTATGAATATAATTTGTATTATTATTTTTAAAATATTGTTATAAATAAGACTGAAAGGAACTTATTTATTAATCAAAGGCAAATACTAAGACCCAAACAACAAATGTGCGCTATACGTGCTCCATAATTCACACACAGATTTGTCTGCACCTCTCTCTGTTTGGCAGAGATTGCTACTGCCGCTACTATCAATACAGTAATCTTGGTGGAAACAGTCACAGAACAGTAACAAAGGGGAGACTATGACAACTGGTGGCCTTTTAATTTCTACTCTGAAGGAGATTAAACAATGCCAGTAACCATGGGAGCTAACTGGAAGCCTTACTTGTGATCACTGATAAGAAAAATGTTGCCAAAGTTACTAAAGGTAAGAAGAAACTGTTGAGAAATACCCAGTGCTTTTGCTTACCGATTGCTAAGCCATCACTAAAGTTGTGAATGCCATCTCCCATAATTACCATCCAAGCAATATTGGCTATCCCGGTATCTTTCAGGTCTTTTCCAGAATGACAGTGCCCATGGGAATGATGGGAATGTTTGTGGTGCCAGTGGTGACTGTGTTTTCTAGCTATCATTTTATCTTCGCCATGGCTGTCATACTCTGAATCATGGAGATCATGCTCTTGAGCAGCACGTGAGACGTCATTGTGAGAATGGTGCATGTTGTTGTCCTCTTCTACAGACAAGAAGTTCTTGGGTGGGGATTCCAGCTGGCCATCTAGATCAGTTAGTTCAGTTTCATTGAGTCGGTCTTCAGATAAAACTGAGTCATCTGCTCCTACGTTGAAGCCAGCTGGGAGAGACGCTGCGTTAGTTGTTATTTAAAACATCACCAGCAACTACTGTATCATTGAGCCAAGAATCCGACTGCTTTGCGAAAGCAAAAGAAGTGTTTTAACACATACCAATCTAGTAACTTAGTTGTCAACATTCAGCCAAAATAATGTATTTCTCACTGCCCCATTTTTTCACTAATTTGCATGTACAGCATATAGAAGCCTCCAGTACAAGGCAACAGCACTGTATCCATGGCACCCAAAGTCAGTTTTAGCCCAACCTAGGCCTGTAGCTGCAATTTTGCTGTGGAGGAAGTTTATGGTTCAACATTGGAAAGAGGAAGCTGCCAGAATGATGATGATAATGTCTTATCTGCTGTAGATGGAATCTGAATGGCTCAGGAAACCTTAACTGGCTACTTTCTACGCATGCCCATGCAGGCCACAACTTTGCCTTCACCGAAGCATACTGGGATCTGCCACCCACACAACAATTCAAAATTCAAATTCAGCGTAGGCTTCCAGTGCCTGCAGTATGCATGATTTACTGGTCAGGAGAGTTCCACCTTCAGAGGAACAGTGTTATAAAACCAGTACGTACTCTGCGGTATTAGAAGCAAAATTCCTTTGATCGCCCATTAAAAGAAAATGCAGACACTTCAAGTATCTGTACCACCATCCTCACAGCTCAAAGTCCTCCGTGCTCTATGTCAACCTCCCAAATCCCATTTTAAGTTGTTTGCATGGAGAAGGCTACAATCCTAACTCTCCCTTCTTACAAACTATTCAATTAACAAAATTGCATTTGCATAAATATAGCCTATGGATTCTTCATCAACAAATTATTGCAGCAGACATGCAGGCAACGGAAAGGGAAGCTTATGAAGCAAAATTCCTCTTCCCTCACCCCTTCAAGAAGGGTGACATGGCATTCCTTCTGGGTACATGCTGCAGGAGCATTCAGACTGTCACGAAGGAACAGTACGAGAAAGTTGTTTTGGATACTTGGTCGTATTTATGAAAAGAAATTAATTTTGCTTAGCCTTCTCAGCCAAACTGTAATTGGTCAGAGGCTGGGATCTTCAAAGCATAACAGATATCCCCTTTCAGGTTGTGTGTGTTCATTTTTGATCTAATTTTTGCCAGGGCTGAGGTAGTCAGGCACAGCTTAACCAAAAACCACCCTCAAACCAAACAAATCAAAAAAACCCCAAATAACCACAGCCACCCAAAACCTGACTGCTTCAGAAGTCTGAGAACCATTTGTATGGCATATTAGGAAGTGTTCAGAGTGCTCTCAGATCTAAGGAAAGCAAAATAAAGAAAGATTTAATAGGGAAAGCCCATTAAGTCTTATTAACAATGATTTGCATAATAGCAGCAAAACTGTACAAGAGGTTACATGCTACATGCCATAGGTTACACGCCATTCCTTTGAATATTGTAATCGGAGAAAATTTTGAAAATAAATGCCTACCTGCAAGGGGTTTGAGCTGAAGCCAGTCAGCATCTGGTCTATTGTTTAATTTGTGATCGGAAAGTTTCCTTCCAATTGGTGATTCTTCAGTCTGTTTTTTCTTGCACCATTTCTGCTTACTCTGCAACAGGAAACAGAGAACATCTGGTTTGTAAAAGGACATCGATGGAAATAAAAGAAACCAAAATGTTGTCAAAAAATCTCTTCAAAATAGACTCTCTCTTAATTAACCTCAAATAAGATATGCTCAATGTGACAACTTTTATCTCTTTAACAGAAGATCTAAGAAATGCCACCTCCAACACAGAAAATCTTTCGCTGCCTCTCCAGCTGAGGCAGCAAGTCTGATGTGAAACAGAGAACTTTAAATTTTTCTGTGCTCTTTTTGGGAGAAGCAGTTATAGTTTCACCAAAATAATTTTCCCCTCAGAGCTGAATGATGGAGACAGAAGTTAAAAGTGTATTTATGACAACTGTTGAAAGAATATGGCTCTTTGGTGGCTGGAATTGCTACCCACTGTCGCCCTCACCCTGAGGTACTCACTCTCCTTTTATACCACTATCATGAATACAGCATGCTTTGAGCCCGAAAAAATCCAATCATTTTCAGGGAATCAAGTTAAAATTTGATTGGCAATTTATAGAAAGCAGGAGGTCTGCAAATTTTGGCATTTTCTCACATGGAAAAACTGAATAGCTCAGTTGGGCTGGCATCGTTAGCTAACAGTTAAATTTCTTGTAAATGGTCTGGCTCTATTACCAGCTCTTCCTTACATACTGCCTTTCTTATTTTTGCAAAAAGATCACAGCGCTTTAGAAAAAGAGCTGAAATCTCTTTTACTTAGATCTACCTCTAAATATACCTGGGCAAAAAGCTGCAACCTCCCCCATCAGATTTCAACTTTGCCTTTCCAAATTACCTTGTTAAGAAAAGCAACCTCATTTAGAAAAGGGTTTCCTCACATAAAACCAAACTGAATAGAGGACAGCAGCACTTGGTCGTGTTCACAGAATAACGGATCACCACACAGACAATTCCTCAACACTAGTAACATAAGTTCAGGTAATACATACTATATAATAGCTGCAATTTTAGTGTGTACCTTTTGTTTATTGTAATGCTTGTACATTCGTATACAGTGTTCAATGATGAACAAAACATAAATGCCTCCAAGTGCCACAAGACCTTTCAGCACTGGATCATTTTCTTCTAGAAAGCCTTCAGTCCGTACGCCGTGTCCGTGGGCATGTCGATGGGAACGCTTGTGCTCATGTACATGACCTTGGCCATGGTGGTGACTGTGGTTGTGGCCTCCATGTGACTATTAGGAGAGAAAATAACAACACAGCATGACCTGGTGCAATCAGGAGACTGAAATGGCTCCGAGCTCAGATGACAACATATGTAACCTTGCCAGAAAAGCAGCATAAAAAGACTTTAAAAGTTGGGTTGTGGTTTGTTTTTTTTTTTAAATACAAATACATTTTATCACAGAAGTTTTTCATTAGACTACTCATTACCCTAATCAATAAGAAAATATTTCTCTGGGTAATTTTTTGGGGGGTCGGGGGAGATAATCTAGCTTCAGCTTTTTTTCTGTCACAATGCTAAAGATAATGAGACTAACACGCAGAAAACGTCACAAGGAACTATCATTCCTACACTCCCATTAGCAACCAAACTAATGATTTTTTTAAACTATTACAGTCAATTAACGCCTTAATTTTGATTGGAGATATAAACTTTCAAAAAAGCCCTACATGACCAAAAACTTGTATTAAAATTTACACAACCCCCCCATGTAAATATTAGTCTTTTTGCTAAAGAATTAAGGTAACAACATTTTAGAAAACATTTCCCCTTCTAAGAATTACAGTATACCATCACAAATTAAAAACTTGCTTACCTTCCCAGGAACTTGGGCAATTTCTTGCTTCAGTAAGTTAGAGGTTACTTTCTCCCCAAAAGCTAGTAACCAGGAAGGTTAATCCCCCTGAAATACTTTTTAGGTGGTACTGATACACGAGTATCAGTAGACAAGAGTCAGTAATACTGCTAAATTTAAAATACTCTTGTTGATCTCATTAGGTGTTTTAAAATACTGTGACAGAAGTTAAACTATAAACACACAGCTACCTTTTTTTTTTAGAAACACGCATTTCTGTCCTTTTTGTTAACAGAAAGTCTCAAACACTTATTTGTTGATACTTGTCAAACAATTCTTTAAAATTTCTAGATACAGTTACAATTGAGAATAAAAGGTAAGGAAACAATACTTACATGTGGCAACAGATGGAGTAGTGCATCTCCACTCATTGTTCCTACAGCCAGAGCTACCAAGAAAGTTAGAAGAAATTTGAAGCACCATTGGTTAATGATGGGAATCAAGATCACACCTAGCAAGGAAAGCAGGCTAATGACGGTGATAGAGATGATACCACAAAACCAGGCTGTGGGAAGAAATGAATACAGAAAGGTTATCAGAACAATACTTGTAAAACTGTTAAGACTGATTAATGACTTTCAACTGTCTCTTAAGAAGGTGATTTTCCTTTAACCTAAGTTGTGTGACTGTTCATTCAAAAGGTGCTGAAAAATATGAAGGCAGTACTGAAGTCCACAGCAAAAGATACGCAGGCTCATTCACAGTACCATACAATATAGTGAAAGACTTCAGAAGACAATCAGCGGAAAAGACCCCAGCGATTCTTCCTTATCCTAAGTTCCAGGCTTAGTAGCCCTTAATGAAACACAAAACCCAAAAGATTTCCTGCTGGAACAAAAACATCTCCGCTACTGAACTTACTAGGGCTCTACCAGCACCAATCATACCTAACAATTGTTTTTAACACAATTCTGATGCAAAATTTAACTGGAATCAACATTTCTCCTCCTTTGTTAGGAGTAACATGTTCAGTTAGGCGCCATTCTCCTCACCTGGTGCTCTGAAACATATATTTTTGTTTATGAGAAATATGTAAGACTCAACCTTTGACAGAGGAACTTTAAAATCAAATGCTATAATAAGAGCTTGAAGAGCTGAAAGCAACTTGCAAATAAAAAAAGCAGTATGTATTTTTTCTAAGAACCTCTACTGTTGTCATTAGAAGAAAAAGTGATAATGGGATATGGTACACTCAACATAATCTGTTAACCAGGGAAAACATGCAAATTTCTGTATGACATGGAAAAGGAGGAATTACACAAGAAACAGATCCTATAGGCAAACCAGCATGGCGCTTGCAGTCAGCATCTCACCCTAACAAAATATTTATTCTTCTACTTTTTCAAGTTATCAGTAAGGCTAAGAATGAATAACTGTTGGGGGTTTTTTCCTCTCTTTGCTTCTCTTGTTTCTTCCCATCACAGAAGCTTCAAAGAACACTAAGTAAAAACTGTTAATTCCAAAAATACAGTTCGAAAGGTTCACAGACCCAAAGACAGGAGTAGCTGGTGCTTCTATTTTACAAACATTAACTGTTTGGGCTGAGATCTTTCATAAACATGATTTCCTCAATCTGAACTTTTTTTTTTCTTTATTTTAAGTTTTAGCCTAAATGCTTCAGGTTTTTCCAGGTTTTTTTCCTAGCTTCATCCTTAATCAAAAATGTCTACAGTTTGTCAACTTTCATTAAAGTTAATAGCTCAATTTAAAATCATTAGTATCTCCATACTTGGGTGCATGATCTGACTTTCCTTACACCTAAGAAGGTTCACTCATTTTTGAGCAAGTGGGGGGGGAAACTTTATAATTTCACAGTCAAATGTCCCAAGAATTCTATCTGTACCGAAAATGCTACAGGTCAGATTTGACAAGACTTTGCTGCTAGAATGCTAATGCTGGTCTGGTTCAACACCAAAACTCACATTGTCTGCTGTTTTAAATTTTATTTTGGGATATTAATTTTTATGACGTTGGTAGCTGTCATTCCCCAACAGTGCAGAAAAGGGAACAATGCAATTCAAATGCAAAGGGTACAAAGAACACATCCACCAGGAGGAACTGACTGGAAAACGCTTTAGAAAGTATGCAGCGTACACTGAAATGCATATTGATACTGAGAAGAAAACAGAGCTGGTGAAAAGGCAAAGACTGCCATCAGATGAGGAACTAAAAAACAGAAACTGGAAAATGGCAATATGAAAGTAGGTCTAGAGTGGAAGCAGGACCCTGCCGCCCAAAATACAGCCACTGCACAGCCTTGATTCATCCCCAGAGCACTTCAATCATGTACTCTGGCTTAACATGCTCTGCTGAAAGAAACAGCATATATGGACTTGTAATTCAATGCTGAACCATGTGCGCATGCGCAAGTAGCCCAAATAAAAATTACACAGCCACTTGGCAGGACACTGGATCTCCAATCTGGACGCAGACATTATGATGTGAAGTGTCAGGTTAAATGACTAACAGCCTTACATGGAGAAAAATGGAACGGAGATTATGCAAACTGGCTTAAGTTTCATATAGCACAGCACAGATTTGGCAAATGCATCTCCGAAGGGCTTACATACTCTTATGAATGATACAGTATCTAAACACGGCACCATGATTAAGATGAGGCACATGAGAATTAGAATACGGAATCTGTGCATCTCTCAGATCTTGGTCATCAGCTTCTGTTTCTGTTTAAACTCTTAAAAAATGGTATGGAACCATAATTATCAGCAAAAGGTTGCTGTCAAGTCAAAGATGAAAGACACAAAATTTTATTGAAGGATTTCATTCAAAAACATGACAATATTATGGAATTGGAACTAATATGCAATATTATGAACACTGCAAGAAGTCTTAAGTTATAAAAGATGTCAATATTTAACACACCTAGGAATACTGTATAAAGCTTGGTCAATAAGGTGAAGTTATGCACTGGCTTGTAAAATATTTCTGTGGAAGAAAACAAGAGGGAGGTGACTGAACAATTTTTTCAGTAAGGGACCTCTGTTCAAACAGTGGGTAGCAAACAAAAGACAGCTGCTCACACTGGATTTGGACAGCTATCTGTAAATTAAAACAGACTAAAAGGGTAGGAAGGTAGACTTCTTGGAAGGCCAAGAACAGTCAGCTATCTGCAAGCTTCAACCAGAAAGCAAGCTAACAGAAACGCTCCACCGAAGGAAAGCCTTCCTGGGTTCGGGAATGGTAAACTCCAGGGAACACTGGCATCTGCACAGGCTGACTCACAAGACATATCTGATCTGAAATACTTTTAATCAGCAGCTCTAACTGATCTCCACCTTGAAAAAAATTGCTTATTGTTTACTTGTATCCCTTCTATTAGCTTGATTCATAGTAGGGCGTAGCTTTCCTTTTAAGTAAGTTGTTTAGGAGCCCTCAATGATACCAGTGCCACCTCCTCCATCAAGTACACTGTGAAAGCTCAGTTGTATGTATAAGCCCTTGAAAATGCTGTATTCGAAGATGTTACAGAGCTATCTGTAAATTACAGGAAGAAAACCCAACATGGCCTCATAAGTTTTTGGACATCAGTTAATGAAATTACTTTGCTTTAGAAAACTGCACTATCATAACTAATGGAAACCCTACAGATTAGAATCAATGAATAGAAGCAGCACTGGTATATTAAGGTTTTCTGAAACCTTTAATTAAAACTGAAGAAAACCACACAAAGCTAGTATTTAAAATGTCTGCATCCTCCTAACTTTGGCAAATGTTTGTATCTAAAAATGTTTACATTAGCTCAGGTAAGCATACTTTTTCATTTTAGTAGAATCCTACAGCCTGCAGGTTAAGTTACTCTGTGACTGACGTTTATCCTACACCTCCCACAATCCCCATATACCAGTTATGATTAGTAATTTTGTGATTCACTTCCTTACTTAAGGAGGGAAAATAATTATTACATCAACTGAAGTCTCGCTGTAGTTAATAGAACAGTATACAGGAGACTGTTAGGAAGAATGATTTATCATTATCTCATCAAGCTGACCTGTTTTAGAGGTTACCGCTTGTTTTCAGAGCCAAATCAGTAAGTTAAAAACCAATTTTTTACAATTAACCGACAAATGAGTTACTGATACACAAGATATCAGATGCTGTAAAACATGTTAAATGTGCACAATAAGCTTCACTAATTTTGCAAATTAAGTCTCTTAACATGTTAAAGGTCTTCAAGCTGCGTTATTCATCAACTCCCTTACTCATTACAGAGAAAGAAAATGAACTCTTTTAAAAAGAAGCACTCATCTGTTGAAACTTTCTAATTAAACTGGTTCAAAGCATGTGAAACATGACAGTTTGTTACATGGTTTCAACATTTTAATTGGCAGAAAATGCTTAGAGCTACTTTACAAATCCTCTTGGTAATAAGGCAGGGGTCAACTCTTACTACAATGAGTGCGCCCCACAAAACGATTTGCTGCCATATAAAACAGGCAGTATATTGGGTTTACAGCAATCTTTGAACAGTTAACAAGATAGTAGCTGTGTCACTATAGGAGATTTGTGTATACCAAGTTAATTATTTTAATGACTCCAGCATTTTTAAGAAAGATCACCAGCAATGCATTCTTTCCAAGTTATTATCATCTATGAGAATGTAGTTACTTTAAGCCTTATTTCTAACGATGCTAATAAGCACTTAGGTACTAATCAATGTTCATAAATACCACTATTTTTATTTTTAAAACATGGACATTGTACCCAAGATTTTTTAGATTTTTAATTTTTCACCATAGCTAAACATCTGTCAGCAGTTCCATTATAACTGATGAAAGATAGCAGTAGTAAACTTATATTTTAAAAGTATACTCAGTTATGAAATCACAACAATGGATGCTGCCCTTAAACTAACTGCTTTAACAACAATAAAAATATTTTTAGTTTAGAACTATGGTAAGAAGAAAAAAAAAGTCCACTGATTTTTACTCAGGGCACACACAAAAAAAATTAAAGCTGCCAGCGGAGGATTTGATTGATTACTTCTCATATGCTTAAGAGAAAAGTAGTACAGCATAACTGACATTTAAAGTCAGAAAATCATAGAAGGACCTCAAGGATCATCTGGTCCAACCTTTCTAGGTAAGAGCACAGTCTAGACAAGATGTCCCAGCACCCCGTCCAGCTGAGTCTTAAAAGTGTCCAATGTGGCGGAGTCAACCACTCCCCTGGGCAGATTGTCCCTATGGTCGACTGTTCTCATTGTGGAAAAATTTCCCTCTCATGTCCAATCGGAATCTCCCCAAGAGCAACTTGTGTCCAATCCCCCTTGTCCTCTCCATGTTGTCAGAAATGGCAATTTAACTGCTCCTGTATCTTGCTTAACTGTTCATATTTCTTGAATTCACAAAAAATTCTGGACGTCAATTCTACAAATTTGCATCACTGGTAGAACCTGAAAGCGGTAATACCTGAAATAATATTTTCCAGTGAATGAACAGTGATGAAGGTACTGTTCTCTATTCCTGAATGAATACATCCAGAAAATACATTGAGAAAATTTGGGCCAAAGTAACCATGCAACTTTCCAACTTTGTGATAAACACATGGACCGCTTCAGTCACACTAAGAGAAAAAGACATAACATATTTTAAATGATCCAAACTGTGGGTGGACTTGCTCATCCCTAGAGGTCTTTCTATCTCCAAAGGTTCTGTACCTTGCCTATGATGTTCCTACTACAAAAGAGTCCAACGTCTAGAGATATGTGGGAAGAATCCAGGCCAAAATGCTTGGGCTGTAGGCCCAACGACAGGACATTAGGCCTCAATGGTAGGAGGCAAAAAAAAGAAATAAAAATAAGTAAACATAAAATAAAAAGTGAAAATAATGAAAAAGGATAAAAAGGTACAAGAAAGAAAGGTATGCTTCCTTGAGCCGCGGGCACTTAGGAGAAGCTATTGCACCAAACAGGATGCTATGTCTCCTGACTTAAAGGAGCACACTGCCTCAACTTTCTTCTAGTAAATATGTTGAATTTCAACCCTTCCTTTACTCTACAGTCAATGCTAAGTTATATGACATTTCAAACTCTGGAGTTCATATTTACAATGCAAAATAGTTTTGAAAGCTTTAGACATTACACACCTACCTGATGCGCCTGTTTTATCTTTATTCTCAATTGATGCATTTTTACTTTTTGGAAAATCTTCAAGCTCATCATAATGTACAATACAAAGCCTTCGCTCAATCTGGTATAGCAAAGCAGGACACATGTATATAAACAATTCAGGAGATATTGGAGAGCTGGTTTCCAGACCATAGTACCGTAGCAGCTGGGTAACATTTAAGCACTGCAAGCAAATTGTACAAACAAATTAAATATGAAAGCAACTATTTAATTAAAAAAATACAGTTATGGAAAATTTAGCATACGTTTGAGAACACAGTAAGTAGAAACTCTGGCCCACAACATTCCACCAGTGCTAAAAACGTGTCTAAGCTGATCTAAGTGGTTTATGAGGGGAAAGAAACAGTAAAAATATCTGCACCACAAACACGGTCCCCAAAAACCTATATAATTTTTGATAAATGTCAATGAAAATGAGTTTCCATATTCTTTACCATTACACAGTACAAGCAATGAAGAGCAACAGGAAAGGAGTGGAAGAACATAAAACCAAAATAGGTTTCCTAACACTTCTCTTTACCTACCAACCTTCTGTGTTTGGAGTTTCATTTTTTTAACTGTTTAAAACCTCAAACACGGCACTCACTCCATCCTTTCCTACCCTGACCTCTAGTTTAAAACCATGATATTGAAATGTCCTGCTTCTGTAGTTAACTGTAAGGGGGAAGGGAAACTGTATTTATGGGCTTAGCAGAAATAATGGAGGCTGAACAGAGAAATGGAACAGCTTATACCGTGCACAGTGCTACAGAAGCTACACCTATATTGCTTCGCAATGTCTTAGGACAAAGACATTAGAAGCATGTTGAAAAGATGTAGCTGTTTCTTTTAGGAAAGAGTCTCTGTGCCGTTTCCAAAAATGTTAATGAACGTAGATTTAGAAAGAAGTCCAAAAAAGGTGTGTGTGTGGGAAGTATTCATGAATATTGGGAAGGGAAAAAACCCCACCTGTAAGCAGAGTATCTCAGAAAGCTTTAAGTATCTTCTTTATACAGATAAATAGGCAAGAAGATTGATCTCAGAAGAGATGGGCGATGGGCAGACAGAAGTGAAAACCCATAAAGTAAACTAAAAACCGTGGCAGTGACCTTTAGTGTTTTCACTCTGCTACCTGTATTATGCAACGGTGGCAAACATACTTCTGCGTTATTTGTGGGTAGGCACCTTCAATTATTATGTAATAACAGCGAAAGTGAACTTACCGGTTCTCCATTTTACTCACCTCTTCACGATCACGTTCGTCTTCATTATGATCCTTATGACTACGCATTGAAAAAATAGCATGTTTTCTTACACTAATCTGCTTATGAGGTGCCTCTCGCTTGCTGGTATGGTGGTGTCCATCCTCATTACCTAAACTGGAATCTTGATGTCCGTGACCAGTAGAACGATCGCTACTGTGTTCGTGATGGTGTACATGCAAGTGAGATGCATCATGTACGTGATCATGTTTATGAACACGATTGTGCTCGTACTGATCACCTGGATCGTGATCTGGGGCATAATCCCGTGTAGCATCTCCTGAAGTCTCACTGATTTTCTTTTGCTTCTTCTTCTGTTTCCGTTGTTTTCTTTCTGGCTGATCCTGAGTTGTGTTCGTCTCTGTTGAAGGTTCATGGTTCTGTTCTCCATGCTCACTATGACTAACTGAATCATTACGAGAATGATGTGTACCATTATGGTCATGACGATGTAAACGAGAGTGGTGATGATGGTGATGGCGACTCTGGTCATGAATGTGTTTGCCATCATCTTTTACTGACGGCACTACAGCGTCTCTCTCAGGGTCACATTTATGATTTCTCTTTGCAGCCATACCAATCGTGGTTTGGTTTTCTGAATCTGAGTGGCTATGAGGATGGTTATGAGAGTGAGAATGCTTTCCTTCCTGTACTTCTAAAGCATATAAGTGAGAAACGTGATCATGGCCAATATCATCATGATTTATCATCACTACTTTTACCTCTCCTAAACCAAGGCTTATTAACAGTTTTTCCAGGCCAAAAAAGGATAATCTTCCATTTTCACCGTAACGATCAAAAATCTTTTCAATGTAGTACTTTTGTTCATTTTCAGCTTCCAAGGTTGAAAATTTACTCGGCATAGACTCTGTTCCTCCGTTCTGGAAGTAGGACGCATTTGAGATCTGATAGTCATTATGGTAGTGTACACGTTCCTCTTTAGGATCATGGTCGTGTCCATCTTCATGGCAATGATTGCACTGATGAAAGATAAATGTCAGCAAACAAATGATGCAAAATTTTGTGTGCATGTGTACCTTCATCTCTGTTTCCTACAAGAAACACAAGGGGAAGCGCTTAGGTGTAAAAGCAATCTCAACATTTGTACTACACATGAGAATCAGCCTGGTACTTATTTGTACCAATTGAATGACTCATAAATTTCTTTAGAAATTGGCGTTAACAGAATAACTGTTGCAGTATTTTTACTGCAGAAATTGTATTAATGTACTTTTCTTATCCAAGAGTAAGATAGGCTCTGGGTTTTCGAGATGCAGTCTTACATACCATACTTACAGGAGGCAGTTACAAGAAAAAGATGAGATTTACAGTCAGTCATAACAGAACATTTTTGTGTATATTTTCAGAGTCATCTATGCTTATGATAACCTATAATACTCAAAATCTTGTTAAAACACAAGTTACAATATAATAAAAATTATTTTAAAACAATACTGTATTTTCTTATTTATAGGGATGACAGGCAGATAATGCTGTTGAAAACCCACGCATCATTTGTTCTCTTACGTGCTGCTAAAGTACCTCCACTAAATACACACACTGCACAATTCCTTATTTTGATTGGTAATTAGTGATTTAAAAATAAGTTGTCATTAACTAACTTCAATTTGTTGCTTAAAAGTTTGTATTTTTAGTACTTTTTACTTACATGAGTTTACTGATTTCAAGATCTACATGGATGTCAATTTAAAAATAAGGCTATACGGAAAATGTCTGTTTATGCAACTCAAAAAAATACCGCGAATGCTGGCGACACACTCCAGCTCAAAGTAGTTAGTACTGTTTTTTAGAAATTATATCATCTAGCCAATGTGGTTTCCAATGTAGTATTAAATGTAAGAAACGTACTATTCAACATCAGGTAATGAAGACGACACTGCAGAGGTCTACCTTGTGTTCAGAGTTGAAAACAATTCACCATTTTACAAAATATAACAGCTTTATTTTGTTTACATCTGCTACCAAAAACACACATAAAACTGGAATAACTATTATAAAAGAAACCTTAAAAAAAATTCCAAGTTTATGTAAAAATGTTATCAAACTGGAAAGCTAAAGATAAGCCAAGAACTGTACTTAATGACTTCTATTTTCTAGAGAGTTATTTTGGGTAGAGAATAACCTCTAAAATGCATGTTTAAAAAAAAAAAATAATAAAATTAAACACTGCCAGGGTTTTCTAGCAATACTTAGTTTGTTCTGTTTGGTACCAAGCCAAATAAAATGTGTAACATTGACCGTTTACAACATTTCTGCTAGATGCATGTAGTAGATCATCAAGCCCTCCTATCAGCAAAGGAGCAGACAACAAAAAGAAAGGAGCACAGAGCTTCCCAATCAATCTGAACAGTTGAATAACCATCTTGAAGAGTTTTACAGAGTTGACCAAAATAGACAAAGGAACCAAGAACAGAAGTAGGGCTTTTACACGCAATGAGTTAAATTTAGAATATGACTGAGAAGGGAAGGAGAGCTGACAGAAAGGATAAGGACAGAGCTCCATCCACCCTGCTTTCCGTATACTCAGTTGCTACCAAAACACTGCAGCAAATGCAAGGATGTAAAGTAACAGGAAAACAGGTCAAGTATGCGAGCAGTTTTAGTTCCTTATGTGCGCCTTGACTAGAGCTGCAACTGACCCTACATTCACAAAGATGCAAGTGACCTGGTCAACGCATCCTGAAATGCTACTGACTTTCAGAGAAGAAACGGTAAATTTAGTTGTCCTTCTCAGGCCCACCCCTGATGCCAACTAAAATGTGCTATGTGAAATCAGCCAGGGAAGTGCTTTGCAGCAAACCACAAACATTTAAAGTCCATTTTAATTTCCTAAAATATTAACTTGATGTTTTCCGCTTAAGCACTTGCAACCACATTTTGGTTTGCACAAAAAAAAAATAAAAAAAATCTCTTGGAAGCTCCTATACTTGCAACTTGTTGACAAAGAATCAGAGGGAAAAAAAAAGGAAAGGGCTATCTTTTAATGACTTTATATAGCAAATAAATGATTTAACACAGAAGACTGGGGTAAAAGTTTTTCCTGTTATCCTCTACAAATACAAAAGATGAAAATTCATTTTTCACGGCGCTTCAAATGCTTGCAAGACTAAGAAAAAAGCAGAACTCTCTTTTGCAATACTGACCCAGCTATAGATGTAAGATCAGAAGCATATCTGTTAAGTGGAGGCATCTGCATCAAAACTGAGTCCAGGGGCATCAGATATGTCAATGGGTCATCATTGTATACTCCTGTTTATTTTTGTAAACAACTGTTCAATCATCAGCTTGGAATGACTGCATTTTGCCTCCAGCTCCTACATTCCAGTTACTGATTTAAGGGCTGTGACAAACCTTTTCAAGTAGTTTAGTATGATGAGTTCATCCCCAAAATGGACTGAGGTATTATTTTCATATTGTCTTTTTCACTCAGGGACTCTGAGCATCCTTAATGTTCTTACACATACATCACCGGGATTAGTACAGAAACATTAAAAGCATCTCAGAGCATCTTCCAGCAGCTTTTTCCATTGTCCTTTGAGGAAACAGGTAAGCACAGAGTTGTTACTGGTGGAGTAGAAAGAGACAGGTTGCAAGTCTTTATCTAAGAGTCACTGGACTGAGTCAACTCTCAGATTGTGTGATTGTCTGGAAACTCATTCCATAACCTTTAAACAAAGAACACATGCTCTTTCTCAGACAGGCTGAGAACCTGGGCTCTGTGACTTACATCATCCCAGGAAGCAGAAACATCCTGGCAGTAAGCAAAAGCACTGGATCAGGAGTAAGGCTGGTGACAGATAACACAGCTCCACATTTCTATAGGAATATGCTGATTTTCATCAACTGAGGATTTACAATGTTGAATGTTACTTAATGTGAAGAGCAGGTTCAGGATCTGGAATAAGCAGTTAAGGTTCATGCAAGACAAATGAAAAGCCCTGGGAGAAAGATGAACTTATATATGCTCGCATAGAAGACGGCAGCAGCATGTAAGTACACGCAGTATACTGTAATGCTCTAGCAAATTGTTCAGTATCTTTTTAACTTTGGTTTCTCAGTACTGAAAACAGCATCTCAAGTTTAAGTAAAATACAGTTACTCAAAGGATACTAGTTTTGTAGGTAAGACACCTTTTCTCCCCCTTTGTCACATAATGGTAATATAACCAGAGCAAGCAAAGCCAAATTATTCTAATTTAAACAAGCATGATCCAGACTAAAGTATCTCTGCCAGGAAATTCATGACTAAAGCATGATCATAATCCTTTTCACAACCTCACGATCTTTTTCATGTGACTGTCTCATACAATACTACTAATACATTACTTTGAAACGTCAGTCATGCATCCCTAATTGTGGTGTTTAGCTTTGAATGGTACCTCTTCTCCATGCTCTAATGGTTAAAATTGCTTGCAACCTATGATCATGATTCAATGCTGAAATACAAGAGCTGAGCATTATCAGACCAATTTCAAAATCAATTAGATGTCTCACTATTTTCAATTAAAACAGTAATAACCCCAGCAAAATATTTTTAATCTTCTATTATTTACAGAACAAAGATGCTTACAAAACAAACGTACCCATCAGAAAAAATCTCAAAGAGAACAACTATTAAGAGTTAAGTATTTATTTGTTTCTTTTTAAACAAGCTTCATTATTCTCTGGGCAACTATAAATAGCTGTCATCTTTAACCTGTCAGGCAGTATTTATACGTGTAAAATACCAGAAAGCTGAAGTCCAAGTGCTATACATTTCAGTGGCACAGAATTGATTACAGCAGATCTCAATATAAGAACATTAAGGCTCTCAAATCCCTTCAAAAGAATATTGAAGGGCAGCCTGAGGACAAGGCTACACCCAAGCTGAAAAAGATTCCGGCTCTTATTGCTGTCAGCCTTTGCCTTATTTTATTCACTCATTTGATTCCCTGCTGCCTCCCCTCCTTCCCTCCATAGCTCAGTGATGGTCTGGCACCCAAAAGGGGGAGACGCAAGGGAAAACATCCCCTAGCTATGTGTTGGGTAAGAAACTGCAGCACCCGTAGGCCAGAGCTGGAAATAACAGCACCTGCTATGTTTTGTTGAATTGCAAACAAGAACAAGAGAATTCTTTCAGGACATGCTCGGGCAGTGGGACAACCCCACCCTAAGTCAAGCTGCAAAGTTAGAACAGACGTGTAAATTTACAGTGGATAAGATAAATAGTGCTGCCACACCAACTGACATTTCACAAAATGCATGCAGCCTTGCCAAATGCATGCCCTCCCCTCATTCATCAATGCAAGCAAATCCGTCATACTAAATGCAGTACTGATTGCATATCCATATACAAGGTTTATTAAATCAGAGGCCTGAGGTCAAAGTACCTGAGCTGTGTATCAGCAAGAGTTGTTTGTGTGAACAGCTCGCAATACCTCTTACGCTGAACCATTGCCTGCCGATGGTGTTTCATCTCTAAGAAACAAAGGGCACCTCTCATGAAAGTTGGTATTTTTTTATAGCCTTTTTCATTCAATTTCCCTTGGATTCATGAAACTTCTCCACAGTACCTACTACTGCAACTGTTCTTCTTTGATAGCACTATATTTTTGAGACGACTTCATTTAAAGCCTGGAACATGAACAAGATTTTGGGGGATGTTTTTGTTTGTTTATCACCAACTGCTTCACTGAAACTAAAAAACTAGTTCCATAGTTAGACCTAAAACAAGAAACTTTGATTCAAATGACACAGTCATACAAAATTCAAACTCAACTGAAAGTCACATCTATCATTTTAGTGTTTGCAATTCACATACTACAGCATTTTTTGTTAGTGTACAATGCTGACCAGAATATTTAAGTGCCCAGCTTTATTCCCCCCTCCCTTTTTCCTGTCTGCTCCCAGCAATTTTAATAACCTGAAATATTGGTAATGTGAATGCACTGGCTTTCTCCCCTTCCCATGCTCCTTCCCAAGTTATGTTAGTTTCTCTCCCTTTTTCTTCACCTTTCTTTCCTTGCTTTATCTGGAGAATGTTCTGCCCTTTTTTTTCTATCTGCAGAAGAGATCTTTGAAAAATATCTTTCACTCCTCCAAGTAGTTACTCCGCTTGAATGCCACGATGACTGAAGTGCCGTAGCAAGACCTGATGGGCCAGAAGTTTCACACCAAACAAAAATACCAAACACACGTTTCAGCTAAGAAAGAACTGAGAAAGACAAAAGGTGTTAAAAATAAAGCAATACTCAGAGTAATAGCTCCATGAGAAATGGCATTTTTTTGAAGAAATATTTCTTGAAATAAAGCTAATGATTGCATAAAGGCAGCTTTTCTCACAATTCCTGAAAATCAAAATTCTTTCTTATATTGCAGGTATTTACTCCAATGTACATGCAAGAGAGATGCCTGCAGCCCCATCCCCACCTCCACTCCACCAACTCTGCAATATTTCATACCCATATTCAGTTCAAAAAAAGGCTGGAATCTGAAAATCCAAATGAACCTACTCTTTATTTCCTAAATTTCAAGTTTTTAACAAATATTCTGATTTGAAGTCCCATTAATCTAGCACATATTTTTAAGATAATTTCTTTAAAATAATTTATTATTGTGAAATCAAATATATTGCTGTTACTGAAAGACACTTTAAGAAAGCCATAAAAGCATTTAATTAAATAAACTAATTTTGTTTTATTTTAAACTGACATTAGCTTTTGCATATACAAATATGAATATATGCTAGAGATCTAAAAAGCTACAATTAACATTTCTAACTTTACTTCTCACCCATCTCCTGTATTTTCTTCCCTGTTCAATTTCAGTGAAGCAGGTTTGTGGATTTAAGTAAAACTCATTCATTTGAAAATCTACAGCTCAGTAGGAGGGGCACTTTATAAGAACAGACCATTAACTAATTGATCCAAGCCACATTTGCTAAGTTAATACCAGATAAGACTTAAATAGTACAGAAAGTATTTGTGCATAACTGAACACACCATGAAAACTTTTTAAAAATCTGAAACGTGAAGTTCTTGAAATGCCAAATCCCAAGCATATTAGAAAATTATCCTAAACTAATATGCTAGCAATCTACTAGCTCAGCTATCCAGAAAGGGGCGTTTAGTTTATTTTGAACAGAAAAAAACCTGGACAGCCTTCTTCAAAAGGACAGTTATTTCTAAGAAATTGCCCAGTACAGGATCCTTCTCAGAGCTCAAAAGAACATAAAAACATCAAAATAGTTGGAAGTTGTATTAATTCTGCTTACCAAGAATTAATTTTCAGCCTTTCATATCTAAACTGTATATAGTCCATAAAACATCTATTAATGCACAAAATTTTTAAGGGAGTTGGTTTGATTTTGTACCAATATTCTACTGTTCAATTAGGTCCCATTAAGATACCAGTGGCAGTAAGAATGAAATACTTGAAAAGATCATAGAATCATAGAATGTTTTGGGTTGGAAGGGACCCCTAGAGGTCATCTAGTCCAACCCCCAAGATGAACCAATTACACTTGCATTTTAGTATTTTATTTTTCTACTGAGAGTAAGAACTAAGGCTGAAGTTCAACAAATACTGTAAGATGATGTTGCACTTAAAGCAGCCTGCCACCCTCCACTGCTTCATTTATTCATTCCCATTCCCACACTATTTTTGTATACCAGCACATTTGTTTGCCGATCTGTTCACTGTGCAGCTGTACAACTAGATTCTGCTGAAAAATAGCCTAGAAAAAGAAAAAAAAAAAAAGATCATTTTGAAGACAGATTACTTTTTCTATCTTGTTTGCTGTGCAGCTGCACAAACACCACAGTCCACACAAAAAAAGAGCAACCTTGCTTTTGGTGGCAACACCAGCTTACAGATTTGGTTGATCTGGAGCCTAGCAGAGTGTTTTGGCTATAGCACAAATAAAACAACTGGCCACCTCAAAATGTACTCAAATAACATTGAAAAAACAGCAGTGGACAAATTTCCTATTGAAAGCCGTTTGAGAATTATTTCTCCGAATTTCCCTTCAACACAGAATGTAATAACGTTTGCAATAAAGTGTTAAAACTAGTTGCAGTATTTTTATTCTTCCTATAACTTAAGCCACTATGCCTATTTCTTCCTTGCCGTATGTTAAAATGCATTAAAGGCATGTCTTTGTTATGTGTTCAATTCCTACACTACTACAATAAAAAACCCTCTATCACAGCCACAATCCAAAAAGGAATTATGCATGTCTACTATTAAACAAATGACTTCTCTCACTTTAAAAAAAAAAAAATTTACAAAAGCTATGTTTCTTTTACATGTGCTACGCCAAATTAGTGCCTGGCGGTTTATGATTATTGAAGTCCATTTCTAGAATTTAGAGGTTGCAAATTTTTTACATGACAACATATACCATTGATTCAAATCTGTATTTTTAAATAGGAGATTGAATGAACCACTGTCATAAGACTTTTATAAGGCCCTCTGTCAACATGCCATTCAAATTCTTCTTTGCAAATTCATTCTGTCAAAGTACCAACCAAGAGAACTACTGCTCTTCTTAGGCATGAACACAGCCCCCTTCTCCTATTGGCATAAAGGAAATTTGGGACACAACAGGCAACTACTAGAACTACTCACATCTTGAGTTAGTGGGCTCCCAAAGCTGTCTTTGTTCAATAATTGTGGGAAACAGAAGTGTTCATAAAGACATCTTGGCAGATTCAGAAGTAACACTTCACCAGTCTGACATGCGACATAAAATAGCCACACACATTTCAACAGGCAGATCCACCAAGAAAATGCCCAGCTGAATGAAAACGTGTAATTCCCATCACATTCCAAGGAAGACCTCAACAGTAGTCATGACATTGCCTAGCCCTCTCTTATTTTAGCCAAGATTATTGTTGAAGATCTACATGACTACCCATTAGAGGTCTGTGTGATGACCAAGGCAACCATTCAAACTGATACAAATACTGATCAGCTTAAAAAAATCACTCACCATGAACTACCAACCTTTCTTAACAGGGTATTAAAGCAACTTTGAAGGGACACAACTTCAAGGCAAATGAATGAAAATTTAGTATTTAATACCAATATTACTCTTACTGCGAGATTAGAGACAGAAGTGGGGAAAGGAAGCAGAATCCCTAGAGCCTTAATCTAAAATGCAAGCAGAGATGTCTTCTTAGCCCATCAAATTTAAAATACTGATGGGGTAAAACTGAAATCTAAAAAAATGCCATTATGGGTATGTACTTTCCTGTGTCCACCACCTTGCAAGTGCAGGTACGTTCTAATAGCAACACAGGCAAGCAAAGACAGATACCATGGAGATCATTAAGAAACACATTTTAGCCACCTTCTTTTCATATTTTAGAAGTTTGATCACTTGAACAGTCTGGAAGTCTTCCATACAGTGGAGCATTCTTACTGCATATAGAATATGGCCACAGCAATAGGCCATGACCCCAACAGGTACCAGTTTTTCTAAAACTACATTACAATTAGATATAGCTAACCTAGACTGTGGTGTAGCATTATAATTTGATTCGGTATCGGTTCCTGGCTTTTACAATAACTATAATTCATGACATTCTTCTTCTAGTACCTCTCCTGAAATATGGATGCTCCCCTGTCATTTTCCTGGAGTGTCACCATGTCTTCTTCCTTTCATTATAATTTCAATTACAAGGATTTTCTGGACTAATTGCCAATTTGATTCAATACTATTGTGGTCACCATCCTTCTCAGTGGGATTGCTAGGATATTAATGTTTCCTCTGTCACTCTTTGGATCGTTGATATCTTTAATCTTCTTTGATTATTGCTTTCCTTCCCTTGCTATTAGGGCTTTCTTCATTTTACATGAGGTCTATTACTTCTCAAGGCTCTATGTAATTTCTATAGCCCATTTCTGTAAAGAAAGAACACTTTTTATCAGGAACCCACTACTTTGATACATCCTCTCAATTACCTGAAACCTGCCAATTTTAGTTAATAAGCCAATGAACCAACTTCTTGTGATTTTTCCAGCATTAAAATTTAAAATTGTTTCTATTGTCATACTATGGTACAAGCAGCAGTTCAAAAAAAAAAAAAAAAGCTACTTAGCTACTTGCTGTCTCTACTTTTAACACAAGTGAACAGTAAGGGTATCTCAGAACAAATCCAGTATTCTGGAAGAACAAGACCATCCTGACTAATCAAGAGGCACATTCCGCAAAGGGTGGTATAAAATATTTGTAGTTGTGACCATTATTTCCCAGGTTCAACTTCAAAAATATTTAACATTCACAAAATGTAAACATGAGTTTCTGTAGCAAGAGCTTTATTATTCCATGGATAGCGGAGTCAACATTTTCTTTTAAAAATATCCTCCCTCCTTCCCTCTCCTTTTGCTACTGTAATCAACAGTACATCACGCCTCCCAGTCGGCTGAGCACGTTGTAGTCATATTACAAAATACTTGACTGTGATCATATTAAAGCTATCCAAAGTAAATGCATTATGTGATCAGGGTTGCACATCTTTTCTACAAAATCAAGCCAATTAAAACTACTGTTTCAAATTAAGTATTTAACTAATTAACAGATTACAAAACATTCTTGTGGTAGAAGATGGCTTAAACCACCAGGGTAAACTGACAGAAATCTATCAAACTGATACACATCAGCAAAATTAAAAACTGGAAGAACCAGTTAAGAATCAAGACAGTTACAGCCCATCTACACCTCCAAACATATTTTATTTTTAACATCTAAAATAGCTCAGTTTAACATATCACTAAACATAAACATTATGAGTTTAATCCTAAGAAGAGACAAACTTTTGATTCCCATGAAGCACAGCTGAAGATACCTAAACATTTGTGTGCAGCTAGAAGAGTCTGAGGCTTTACTTTTCTTATTTCTAGACGCACAACAGTTTCTTGTGAGTCCTTTGATCCTCTTCATAGTCACTGAAGTTTTTATGATATCTAGTCACTAGAACAAAATGCTGTCTGCTAGCAGGGCACCTCATTGCCAGGTTAAGAAGTTGAAATACTTCAATAGACACTGGCTATTTGGCACTCAAACCTATATTTGGCATCGGTATCTAGCTAATGTTATACCACAGTCCCTGATCGAGGGAAATCTCATAACCTGATGCCTGAATAACAAAGGTTGAAATATCTTTTTTTAGGCATTTGGTGAGGCTAACAATGTATCTTCACTTTGGCCACCATAACTGTACCCTCAAAGCAAAGCACAACAAAAAGCAAAAATAGTAAAAAATATTCCTGACTGCTAAGCTAAGGTCACTATTTATAAATTTCTGATTAAACAACATGTACTTTCTAGTATTCTAGTATATATAATGTAACACTAAAAAAGTGTATTACGGGTAACAGGATTGTAAGGTAGAAATGTTAAAGATCATGCTTTGCTTATTGTCAAAAAAAGTAAAACCAAAGCAAACCACCAGAACAGAAAACATCAGACTACAGGAGGTATCATTTCAGTATTTCATTGTCATTCAGTCACTGCTTGGAACTACTGCATGGCATACTTGATAAGATATGGGCAAAAATTCAGCACCATTTTTTTTCATAGTTAAAATACATTCCTGTTACTTGAAGAACAATGCACTCCTTTCGATGTCTCACTCTGAGAGTATTTTGTTTATAAAATGTAATTAATACTTTCCCTTTCATATCCACATTCTGAATTTGTTAACAATTAAGCTACAGTGAGAGAAAAATTCCAGTAAATTATTTGTAGAAACTCTCAGAATTTTCCCCAAAGAAGTGACAATTTGCCTTTTTCAGTTGTATTACTACTTTAAGAATGCAACAACAGTACCTTAACTTGTTCCAGAACACCACTTTGATTTGTCCACAGTCCAATTAACAAAAAAAACATTAAAATATTAAATCCACATATTTTTAAGGGGTTCTTGGCTTAAACTATACTGCAGTTAAACTATAAGAGGTGTTCCTATGCGTCAAAGGCTAAAAAGTACCATACTACACTCTTTCATTAGACAAATGCAGCCACCTAGCACTGACAAACCAGCAGTTTCTATGGGGAATACAAAATAAAGTACAGTCTTCAAAGACAGTGAAAGTATGTTTACATCGCCTAGCATAACTGCTTACTGCAATTAATTTGAACCATGAAGTTTGATATGTAGAAAACAGGAGTCATAATAATTTGCTATAGTTGCTGCATTCTTATTAAGGCATCTTATCCTAATCCATTCTTGCATGAGTCAGCATAAAGCCCTCACATTCCTCTCCCTACTATGGTAGTTAGCAAAAGCCAGCATAAGAATTTTTGCCCAGACTCTAAAAATGAACTTCTGCTGGGACTCTGTACCTTATTCTGAAAGATGCAGATGCACACATTTAGACCACACACTTTACAAAACTCAGTCTTACCTGTAGTACAAAGACAGTAATTGTGTAAAAAAAAAAAAAAAAAAAAAAAAGTTTTAGCACAAGAGGCAATTTAAGCTGTTTTTATTCAACAACATGCAGACAAAACATAAGTCTAGAATATAATACAAGCATTAAGAAATTAGCTAGAGGGATATTACAATAAAAAGCTACATTTTGTATATACATCTCGCTGCAACTACTGTCTATTTACTGAATATACGGTACAAGTCTTGAGAGCAACTGGACAATTCAAGCACTGTTAATGCAATAGAATGCCTCTGCTAAACAGTTGCCTCAATATGCAGTTCAGAACAGGAATGACGGAAAGCCTATCCTGTTTACATATCATATCAGACATCACATAAATGGGATTCTTTTATTTGTAATGTAACAATGTAGCAATGCAAGGCTACTACATTACTTGGACTGCAGCCAAGTAGCATGTTTCTTAAGTTTTAATGTAAGCTAGTACAATTCAGAACTGTACTTTTAGGCTGAGATTTTGTTTTCTATAGACAGACATTCAGGTCAGCAATAGATAAAATGCTTCTATGTTCTGCAAACAGAACTAGCCAATAAATACGGCCTAAATGATATTGTTTGCACTTCATGGAGTGAGAGTACTTAGCAAGGTAGTAGAGCCCTGATGAAAAGAGGTCTTTCTTTATGGGAATGGATTATAGAAATTGCATAGAGCCTTGAGAAGCAATACAATCATCAGATAAAACATAGAGTACAATGTTCCACTTGCTCGTAAAGAAACTCTTCTGGACTGAATGAAGTAGTGCCTGGCAAAATAAGACTTAGCTGCATACCTGCTCACTGTTCCCCCTTATAGGAAGCACTCAGTTGTGGTATTATTAGTTACTTTGCAAGGTGAGTTATACTCAACTTTCAGTTGTACAGATGACGTATGGCTACTATCGTGGATGGCCTTAGAACCCACTCATCCTGGGATACAGTACTACTCGGTCCCACTTCAAATGCAGATCAGTATTAACAAAGATATAAATATTACTCAAAAAAATCCACATCAAGAATCACATTGAGTAATGCCTATTCAAGGAGACTACCTTGGAGATTACATATATTTTTCCTTTGTTTTGCTTTGATATTCCAACCTAAGTATGGCTGCACACTATCACCAGCAATTAGCTTAGTTAAAAGAGGAAATATTTATAGATATCCAATCACCAGCTATGAATCAATTACCATTTACAGTTATCCTTCAGAATTCAAGGTATTACTTTTGTCCATTACTAATCATCACACCGCAGTAATAAAAATGCAGCTGTAATAAAACTGCACAAAGATCACTTCATGAATGTGGTGTAAGGCAGGTAATCTTGAGCTATCTTTATATAAAATATATGATAGCACCTATCATGATTCACATTTATTATAGTGGTCTTTACTAGGAGCTGTGATTGGAAACTTTTTCTAAAGCGTTGATAACCTACGTGTAGAAACACTGCACAAAGTCTCCGTTGAGGAGCATATTTATCATTTTATGCAAATCCTGCAATCTTGCATAAACCTCCCTTCATACACTCTTAACCTGAAGAGCTTTTTATCTCACATATGCATTCTATCTTACAAAAAGACTAACCACAAGAATACTTTTACAGGACTTCATTTGATTAATGAGTTTCAGACATGATCGTAGTTGTTCATTAACTTCCGGTATTATGCAGACTTTTTCTCAATTCTAGATCTATTTACCTACCTGGTATCAACGAGTACAAAAGTAAGTCTCTGTCACTTAAGCACCAAATTGAATGCTTACAGAATATAATTTTCTGTACCTCTAACAGTTCAGAAGCTACAGAGCTCTAACTCCTCCCTAGTTAGTATCCCACATTTTGTACATACTTGATACTTTAATACTTGAGATGATGTGACTGTCAACACAGAAGAGGAGGAGGTTTCCATAGCAAACTTCATCATAAGACTACAGATATGAGCCAGCAGTGTGCCCAGGTGGCCAAGAAGGCCAATGGCATCCTGGCCTGTATCAGAAATAGTGTGACCAGCAGGACAAGGGAAGTCATCGTGCCCCTGTACTCGGTGCTGGTGAGGCTGCACCTCGAATACTGTGTTCAGTTTTGGGCCCCTCACTACAAGAAAGATGTTGCCTTGCTGGAACACGTCCAGAGGAGAACAACCAAGCTGGTGAGGGGTCTGGAACACAAGTCATACGAGGAGGGGCTGAGGGAACTGGGGTTAATTTAGTCTGGAGAAGAGGAGGCTGAGGGGAGACCTGATCACCCTCTACAACTGCCTGAAAGGAGGCTGTAGGGAGGTGGGGGTCAGCCTCTTCTCCCTGGTAACAGATGATAGGACAAGGGGGAATGGTTTGAAGCTGCGCCAGGGCAGGTTTAGGCTAGACATTAGGAAAAACTTCACCAAAAGGGTTGTCAGGCTCTGGAATGGGCTGCCCAGGGAGGTGGTGGAGTCCTCATCCCTGGAGGTATTTAAAAGAAGGATAGATGAGGTGCTTAGGAACATGGTTCAGAGGTGGGATGGCAGGGTTAGGTTAAAGGTTGGACTCGATGGTCTTTTCCAACCAAAGTGATTCTATGATTCTATATATTCATCACAAGTGAAAATGAGATTTCTCTTAGGACTGCCCTTCAAAAAACAAACAAACACACAAACCAACCAACCAAAACCCCAAAGCAAACAAACCCCCAAAAACCAAACCTGAAGATGAACGTTATTAATTTTCACCGCCAAAAATTTCTAATAAACACAAGCAAACTGATCCACAGCTTGCTGGGTTTGTTTTGGTGATGTTCAAGATCTGTTCAGGAATATTTCTTACTCTGTTCATGCTGTTCACAGAGCAGCAGTAATAGACAAATATATCAACATTCAGGCTCTCCAATAGACAAGGCAGTATAAACTCTGCAATAGGTCCACCTAATTTTAGTAACAGTCTAATTTTTCGTTAGTAAAACCTGATTTTCTTCACTCTCATCCTACTGCTTCGGAAAGCAGCAAGCTATAGAGAAGGCGATAGCCAGATGAGAATGAAGCTCCTAGGTCATCAGCAGCCGAGAGAGAAAAGACAACAGCTGAGTCATTCTTCCTCTGCAGGAACAAAGTCATCAGAAAGTGGAAAAAGAGAAGATGAGGCAGCACAATGTGATACCTAGAAGATGAAAACGTTTCCAGTGTAATGAACCACATCCCCCAGCACGCGTACAACATCCTACATACAATTTCAACATCCCTTCTTCTCATAAGCTTTTGAGACTGACATCAGGAAACCATCATCTTCCCAGTCTTTCATGCTGGCTTCCAGCTTTTTGGGTATTAAAACCTGTACGGTGTTTGGATTATCACAAGAGGTAACAAAACAGAAGTGACTTCAAACAATTATTTTTTAACTTCTTTACTCCTCTTTACTTTCCATTACATCAAAACCAAAAAAATGGAGAAAAGGCACTGAAGCAGTAGCACATAAAATATTATGAACAGGCAGACTGATGCAGCACGTACCTTTCTTTCCTTTAGGAGATTACAATGTAGGCAGGACATGGTTTCCAGCATTTAAATCAATTTTTGAAACTTAAAAAAAACATTTGTTTTTATTAGCTTTGCCCAATTGGTACACATTGCCTTACCAGACCTTATTCGGTGTATTTCAAATAATATCTCAACTGCAATTTAAGAATGACCTAAAAACAATCTAAAATCTTTCTGCATCAGATGTTACTTCAGGCCTTTATCAACAAGCTAAAATTACTAGGTCTCATTTAACTTCTGCAGCCCACCCCCAGAGATGAATAATTTTCATATGATAAAATTGTTTTAAATAATTGCTCTCTAAATTAAGTTAGACTCCCACAGAAAAACAGGAAGTTATACTGATTTTCTTCTCATTAGGAGAACCAAAATTGCTTCCCGAAAGGCATCAATTCTTAGTCTTCACAGAACTCTCTGGGCACTTAATTCTGTGAAAAGCTTACCAACACAAGGAACAGAAGAACTGCAGTTAAGCTTTCCTTCTTTGAAACTTCTACTGACATTTTAAAACGTCTTAAGAAAAAAGTCAGGATACGCTCATCTGACAATTCTGAAAACATGCTATAAAATCACAAACGTTCTGACAGTTGATAGTCAAACTGTGAAGAAAAGGGAATGAGTTTTCTTCTTCTGGTGTAATTTTCACTGCTGACACATGCAGTTATACCTGTCCATTCCCCATTCTGTAGAACAATTTGTAAAGATGCCACGATCCTTCCACCAAGCTGCACCACAGTTAAGGACCAAATCTTATCTTACAGGAAAACTTCTCATGGAGCTTGGCTTTTAAGTAGCTTGTGTAATTTTAATTCAGTACTTCCAGCTGATGAAAACACATAACTGTTTCCAAATCCAGACTGATTTATCTTATCACTGACTTATCAAGTGCCCATTGTATGTTCAAATAAACTTCCACTTCTGTAAAAACTGTGACAGGGACAGGAATAACAAAGCCATTACAATAGGCACAAACATGATCAAACGACATTAAAACTGGACAGCCAAAGCAAACAAGTCCAAACGTACTTCCTTTGGGTCTATATATACCCAAGCTTGAAGTCCATGCGATCTGGGCACTACTTAAAAGTTTCTTCCTACTTAAATCAGCCATTGCTGTGCAGAAAATGTATTATTAAGTACCTAAATTACAGTTGCTCGACTTAATGAAGACCACAAAGGAAATCTATGCCAGGCTGGACATGTTCATTTTTCCACGTGTATACATTTATCCTATTTGCGTAAGGCAAACTACACAAAAAGTATGTACCTTACTAAGCTTTCCTACCAACCATTCCAAAGGAATGGCTTATTAACATTTAAGGCCCAAGTACCATATGCACTCAATACTCTCCTGCCTACTTTTCACGATACAAGTCTAGAAGATGGGTATTGTTACAAATGTCACATAAATCTTAGTTTGAGATCACTAATCAAAAAGGAGTACTTCCAAGCACTGTAGCAGACTAAGGTCAGGATCTGTGCTTTTTCATGTCAAGTAAACTTTCTGGAACAGGCCTGAATTACCCTGATGATCCAATTTCACTTTTTTTTTTTTGTAATGGGAGAAACAAACATTAAGACAGCT
This sequence comes from Egretta garzetta, assembly GCF_000687185.1. Classification (NCBI taxonomy): domain Eukaryota; kingdom Metazoa; phylum Chordata; class Aves; order Pelecaniformes; family Ardeidae; genus Egretta; species Egretta garzetta. Next base: position 2,920,650 of record NW_009260410.1, read on the forward strand.
AAGTCTGTGAGCACATGTGCAGTGCTTTAAACCACAACTTTTCTATAATTGCACATTTTATGACTGTTTGGATACATACTCCAAACTTAGCACCTGTTTTTTATTTACGTCAGCCTGGAAAGTACCAAGATCTACATGACAGCAAGGAATATTAATTAAAACAAACCTCATTATTTCAGAGATTTTTTTTTTTTACATAGGCACAACCTCCTTTCGTGTTGCCTGTTCCAGATAACTAGTTGTGTACGATCCTTCTACACCCACCTTCTGTGGCACTAAGGTGCACTGACATGTGGAACTGCCACCATGAATCTCATAAAGCATACATGGCTACTTCAGTCTCTATACAAACCCTAATCTCTTTTAGAAACAGACTGCATGGCTGCGTACTTTTTTCCTCAGAAGTATGTAGTGTAGAAAGCAGTTTAAAAAGAAGCGCTGCAGGACAATACTACCAATTCTATTTTAACATTTGTTTTAGAAAAAAAATCTAGGGTAGTCTACAGTCACACTGGACTCAATGTTCTTGGGAACCACAGAGCGTTTTAATATTATTTTCTTACATCATCATACCAGAGTGTTAGCCTCAGAAATAACCATTAGTTACGTCTGCCTCGAGTCGAGTTGTGCACCTCACCAGGCTACACTGAATACCCGTTCCCCCTTGCATCTAATGGAAAGCACATTATTTAAGTGGAAGAAAATGTTACAACAGACCTTTTAAAGCCTGATACCTGTTTCGTAGGTAAATAGTTTTCTATTTTTATATCATCATATCAGCTACTACTACCCAAAGTGGCACTAGAACATATACCAGTTGGAGAACACCCCAGGAGTTAACTTTTGTTAACTAGATGGCAATTGCTTCCACATTTCTGAAAACTAACCAGGCCTTCCAGTGTGCATTTCTCAATGCTGTTATCAGGCTTCACGTATGACAGGTTCCCCCAGTATTACCAAACAATGTCCCACCTTAATAAAAAAGAATCGTGATTGATACTTTTAAGACATAAGAGTATTTAGAGTGCTGGAAACAGAACTATTTCTAACTCGAGCAACTCTTGCTCTTAGGCAAGAGTTGGAAGAGCTATCAGGTATGAACACTTCTACAGAAGCCCCCCAAAAACAAAAAGACGAGGATAACTACAGATTTTAAAGAGCAATTTTATTCCGAAGTTTTAATGTTAAGTGTACGTTTCCAAAGGACGCAGCATAAGCAGTAGAAATAAATCAACAGTAGATCGGTTCTTTTCACTCCTGATTTCTGTGTATAGTATACTACAGCCAGTGACAAAATCTCCTGAGTGCGTCTTTACCTTTGTTTAAGGTTAGGTGCAGGTTACAGCCCGAGTGCAATTTCTGCAGTCGGTAAGGCTAACGAGGGGCTTCAAGCCAAGCAAGGTTTAATCGCCTGGCTCGCGCATCATCCGCGATCACCAAACTGCCCCCGAACAAACACGGCAAAGCACTACGGCAGCCCTCCACGGACACACCACCCAAGCTGACAGCCGCCCGCACACCCCCTACCCGCGAGCCTTTCTTTGCAGCTCCCTTCCACCTCTCCCTGCACACCCTCCGCCGACACCCGGGGCCTCCACGTGGCCGCGCAGAGACGGCTCC
>NW_009260410.1:2923553-2932841 GCF_000687185.1 Egretta garzetta
GGCCGCGTCTGCAGGCGCGGAGCTGCCTGGGCTGCCGAGGGCCTGGGGAGTAGGGGCCTTGCGGGAGTAAGGGGGTGTTTCATGGGCAGAGCTTGGCTTTCGTACCGAGATACTTTTCCGAGGACGAGATGCGTGTTACCCGTCCTTCACCTAACTCTAGAAAGTCCTGTCAGGCTTCCTCACGAAATCAAAGCAAACCTCGTTTATCTAGACGATAAAAGTGGCCCTTCGTCCGAGGTCTGGCCCCTCATCACGGTACATTTGATTCCTACACAACAGCTATAGAACTCAAAAAAAGAAACCCTTACGTAAATTAAAACCTTTACTAGAACAACACTGGCGATTAGTAGACATCTTGGCTTGCAGAGCAAAACCTACAAAATAGAGGAGTCCTTCACATCAAATACTCTTTTAAAATAAACCAGCTTATTTTGTAATGGTTATTTATAGAAAGTATGTTCAAAGTCAGTTATAGGAACATTTCAAATGAGTTTTCGGCTGTTTCATGTTTCTTTCTGAGAAACTTGCATACAGTTCTCACTACATTTTCCTGCAAAAGTAACGTTTCTATTGCAGGCTTCAGTCTATAAGCAAACCAACCTCTCCCCTACTCGTTAAGGAGCCATGCATTTTTTCTTTTTCTTCTATTACTGAACTGAACTAATTCACCTAATCCTCTCTTAACTTGTCCCTTTGTTAAACCAGGTGATTCACACCAGCACTACCGTAAGTCTGGCCTGGCAGAGCCAGAATCCAATCCTATCCATAGTCCTATCTCAATCCAAGCCTTACCCCATGGTTATCCAACCCCATAGCCTCCCAAAGTCATCCTGTGAATTTTTGCTTGGTGACATATCCCTAGAAAACACAACCAGTTTAAAATGGTAAAAATGTAAAGGATTAATAGTGTTTGGTTAGAAACCGAAAGAAAGTTGGTATCTGTAAGGCTCCAGAAAACAGGTAAGCACAAATCTGAAGTCACAGTGCAAAAGAAAACCAGAGTAAACTTTTCTAGATAAGATGGATATTCATTGTGATGCAGATAATGTAACAAGCATAAAGACACGTAGGCCCACCAAACAGTTCTGGACCTAAGACCGCATCAGCTCTGTGTGTTATGCTACACCAGTCTTTTGGTGCGGGATGCTGAATCTTTACTGAACTCGTCCAATTACTCCTTTTTTTTTTGCCATTGTTTTCATGTCCCAGTGACAGACTTTCTAATTTCAAGTCTCCTCCAATGCCTTTTTCTCTCATTAGTACTTATTTTGCTACATTCCCTCATTTTTTTCCCCCAAGTATCTTACCGAATCAATCACTAGCATACAAGCCACATTAGTCCAAAAATTAGACAACTTCTGCTCAGGTCAAGTTTTAGGGACTGGTAAAGTGATTATGAGGTCCTAAACCGAACTGTTGCACCAGATCATTTGTATGATTTGAATGATTTCTGCCTCAAAGCAGGTCCTTTATCTCTCAGAATTTTTGTACAGCAAATAAAATACAGATCTGATTCTGACGTTGGTCATTAGACACCTACTGCAACACCCACCGTTGATCACTAGGCATGACTGATTTGTGTTGCTGTTTGGTCTAGTAAGAAAACTGCTGAGTGCAAAGAATGTAAAAAACGTGGTTTTGTATCTTCAGAGTTTTTTCTGAGTGATTGTACATGGGAATAAAATAGAGCATAATGGGTTTGTCAGCTTTTCTGAGTAAAATTCAAATAATGTAAAAATCCCATAAAAAACCAAAATCAAGAACTCCAGTAAGAACACTACAATGGATGAATTGAAATGAATATTTTTAATACAGAAAGATCCTTTATGATTTCAGGATTGACGGGTTTCATACTAGTTTTACTGTATTTAGAAAACTTAGAAAATTTAAGGTAGGTGGCTAAGGGAAGCTTTTCTGAAGGCAACTTTGCCTTACGGTAGAGGTACTGATGTTACATGGCTACTTTCCAGAGATTCACCCAAACAAGGTATACCTCTAAGAGAATGTGTGTGTATTAGTGGCTTCTCTACGCAGGAGAAGTCCTCCTTCTCCAGCTGTTAACATGCTCTAACATATATTTGTGGGTTTTAAAGCCAGAAGGGACCATCGGTAGGCCTGCCAGCACTGTAAGATAAAGCATCCTTTATTGTTCAGAAATGAGAGTCTCATTTTTATTTTGAGTTAGGCTATAACCTTCCCAGTTAGTCTGCTGACAGCTTTCTCTTGATACGTTGAAAAGCTTTTTTGTACCTAGAATATTTTTCCCTGTAGTTGTACATTGTATCTTGCGGTTAGGTTACTTCTCTGTAGTTCTAACCATACATTTTAGTACAAGAACTGCCTGCACATCAATATTTAAGAAAGTCTGAGTTTCTATACCTCAGCTTCAGAAACCCAGAACAAAAGCTATTAAATCAGGCATTACTATGAAAAGCGTGCAGCTGAGCAGCATGCTCCCCTGTAAAGCATGTGGAACAGTTTTCTATGCTGCAGGGAAACTGGTACAACAGAACAGGGTAGCCAGCCCTGCAAGGGTGCCGATAGCTTCGGATAGCACAACAAATAAGAGAGATACACAACAAATCCAGATTGACTTTTCAAGCTTCAAACAGAATGATATGGTACTATACTTTTAGAACAGAACTGCCTTTTTTTTTTTCCCTCTCACAGTAATGCTGCACAGCACATGCTCATACACGGGGCTGCAGGAAGGGAATACGTCCTATTGAGTAATACAGAAGGGCTTGGGGTGTAATCCTTCAAAAGCAGACTGTGGCTTCTATCAGGGCTCATCCCACGATGCAGTCCTGCCTAGAGGCACGTCTCCAGCTCCAGTACAGTGCTATGACCTCTTTCCAGGACCCCGTGGACCTGGTGCATTTGGTCAGCAGACCCTCACCCAGGTCAGCTGGCTGTGTTGGCGCAGAAGACAATAAAGGAAGGAACAGGATGCAGCGTCGTGCTTCAGCTGTGAGATGCAGGCCTGAAGAGAAGACGTGTGAGATGGGACAGAGTTTGACAGATGTCATGTGCCGATTTCTCTTCCTGTCCTCCCTTGTAACAACCCAACTGCACGTAAGGGATAGAAGGCTGACATATATACATATACACAAAAGTAGTTTGTTTAAAAGCAAGTTTTTCCTCACTATTAATTTACCCCCTAAAGCACAAGTCTCTGGCAAATTCAACTTTTTTTGATCAAAGAACCAAACTTAATTTTCTTACTTTTAAAACACTGGTGTCTCAAGAAAAAGCCAGGATGATGGCTTGAAGCGTCAACTTCCTCCTTTATTTGAAACTATCTTGTCCAAGGATTTAATCAGATTTGGGCAGTTTGAATGCCAGCATAGCTGGGTTTGTGGTGTATGTGTTACGTGTATATTTTCCTTCCTGTTCTTTAAAACATTTTTCTAGCTTCTGTCCTTGCCTTTTGTTCACTTTAAGAGCCTGAATCAAAGTCAGAAATGCTGTTTCTTATTTGACAATGGCCAACAAGCATTATTCAGTCTGCTAAAGAGATTAATGGAGATTGCAAGTGGCAGAATTAAGCTCGAGGAAGTAGACAATGGCTAACAGGGCACAGCTATGGTTAGTGCCGACTTGCCAAGCAGAGAGGTTTTACCAAATTCTGTAGGAGTGAAAGAGCACTTTACTACAGGAGGCTTTGCTCAGAAGTGCACTAGCAAGAGCTGCTGAAGTGAAATATCAGGAAATCATGAAGAAGACATTTTCTTCCCTCATTACATAATTTCCTTATCAGGATCTCAAAATCTGACCTGTTGACAGTTGTCTCTCCTGCTTTGAATTTACCGATGTACTTAACTGTATAACCATATGTGGTTAGTTGTATCGTACAGATTTACTTGTACCTTCACTGTTTGGTGTAGTGGCTTGACACGTACTCATTCCCAGGCTATGTAGGAGGGCACTGAGATCGAGTGCTGAAGTAGCAAAAACTTTGCTTATGGCAAGGATGTAAGTGAAGGTGTGCAAGCATCAGGGTGAGCTTAAGTATCACTACAAGCAAGCAGTGATTCTGTGATTAACGCTCATGCCTGGAAATAGGCAGTGATTTCCACTGGGGGATTTCACTGCCTCCAGACTACATGGCTTGTCTGCAATGAATTTAAAGCCCAAGTTTATTTAACTCCAAGGCCATATATAAAAACGGTACTTTTAGTAGAGGCTATATATGCTTTTTTTCACATTCCTGCTAAACTGGGTGATCCAGTTTAAGCCTTTGCTTGGCAGATTTGTTTAGTTAATTTAATTGGTTTCAACTGTATAAATTCCAATGATAATTCAAAGTAGGTCTGAATAGTCTTGCACCAACTAGAAAGTATAATTTGGAAGTTTCTTTACTCATAAGATAGGACAAAAAGGGAAAATCCATCTGAACTTTTTTGTTTGGTTTTTCTTTTTTTTCTTTTTTAAAATGATACTTCCCCTTCTTCTCTTACAACAACATGTACATACTCCCCTGTTTGGACCGTATATGTACATGCATGGCCATATGTGTAGGTTTTGAAGCAAAAGCATTGATGTCAGTGACACAGTCTGAGTAATTTTAAGTATGGTACTAGCAAAAATAGTAACAGGAAATTAGTTTAAACAGAAGCTCATGATTTTTTTTAAACTTGCCAAAACAAGATAGAGGTTTTAAAGATCTTTGTTTCAGAAGTTTTTGAGTTGGTCGTTTTGTGGGAAAGGGCTAGGCTTTTTAGTTTTGTTTTTGAATACAAGCTGACATTTTTAGTGGAAAAAAAAATTAAAACCTGTTTCATTGGCTCTAGACTTAAGGTTACATAAACATCAAAGGACATAAGAAAAAGGGCGTGATGCTACAGCAACAACTGAAGTATTTGTTTCACACAAAGCTTTTTTCTGCAATATGGAAAAAAGCCAATATGACTCGTAGACCTTTGGTTAATTTTGCAAAGCTAGCAAATGCTAATATAGCTTATCCACAGGAAAACTCCTGCTGGGCAAACCTTACTTTATTAAATGAGTCTCCCTTTGTTTTGTCATTATTTGTTTAAAACACAACTTGCCAGTCCTACTGTCTAAAGCAACCAAAAGCCCTTTCATGGGATGAGACACACACGGGATTTGCTGGTGGCAGGGCTGGGATAAAATTCAAAATGGCAGATACTAGAAAGCAAGGGCAGTGTGTCACAGCCTCCTTCCTTTCTTGCAGACATGGGTTTATTTGTTTTTCTCCCTTCCTTCCTGCCTGTTGAAAACACTTGTATGCACTAGTTGCAGAAAGATGTCATCTTCATACCAAAGGATATGACCCAGACTGCTATATTGCACGATTTGTCATGTGCGTAGTTTATACTGCTTGTTCCTCTTCAGCCTCTCACTTCTTATAATGAGCAAGCAGAACGTAGGTTTTTGATTAATTGACATTTTTGATTAATTGACATTAATTGACATTAATATCTGATAGGGTTATGAGTTTGTGGTTTGGTTTTTTTTTAGGGCAACACAATAAAAATGTCATGGTGGGAGGAAAAGGCCAGTCAAGTCAGCTGCTTCCTTCAGCACATGACTGGGTGAGATTGCTGACCACAAAGAACTTATGGTCATACCCATAGGAGAGCTCTGTATCAATAAATATGGGATATTCTCTGCTGGAGCCAGGCAGGGTTCAAAACATCAAACAAAGCTGTGTTAGCTGGCTGGATGGGGTAAACTGAAAATTCCTCTAAAGGTTTTCACCTATGAAAGCAAAGTAGATCGATTCCAGTACTGAACCATATCGCCAAAGAAGAAATACTGACTTTAACACAATCTCTGTTTACATGCTGACGGATTTGTTTTATGCCAACTTCTCAAACAGCATGGAGAAATTCAATGATACTCTCCCTGACATTCTTTGAAAGAATCAATGAGCAGCTTAAAGTACGAATATGAAAGTCAGTGTCTTTCATGTCAGTCCCTACCAATTTTTAACCACTAGTTTGGTTATTGGCAGTCTTTATATATGACCTAGACTTAGCTGAGTAATACAAGCGTAGCTCTTCTAAAGTTGGATTTTAGTAGGCAGCTGGGGTGAAGTTCCCCATTTCTTTCACCCCTGTTGCACATGGAAGTGGAAATGACAAATTTTAAACTCCTGCAATTCAGCAGACAGAATCAGGAAGCCAAGACATCCTTAAGTTACTGGCTGCCTGTTTTGAATACCTCAGGAGGGACCAGTTGTCTGTGAAATTTCAGCAGTCAAAAGAGGAGCCAATATGAGCTCTTGGGGACCTGCTTCAGTACCTGAAGCTTGAATGAGTGGGCAAGAATGTTGTACAGCCTCATCCCTTCTTTATCACAGATCTGAAGCCTCAAAGGGACACCTACAGAGAGGACAAGAGACAAGAACACTCACTGGTAGGGAAAACTAACAAAGATAGTCTTTGCAGAAATGAAACAAATTATGAAGCAGGTGTTTTGTTGTTTTGTTTGTTTTTCTTTAAATCAACTGTACCAGTTGCCTGATAATTACATAAATGGGAATTAAGAGGGAGCAGTAGGATGCTGGCCTTTAGGGTGCCATCAATGTTAAAAGTACATGACCTTGGCTTTGAAATGTTGGCAAGTACTGAAGTTGTTGGGGGTTTTCCCCATAGTTTACGTTTTTGTATTTGTCTCAGCTGTATTCCACGACATAAAAGCATGTTAACCTGCCCCATTTCTACAGAAAATAAATAAGGTGGGTCCGGGAGGAGTATGCATGACATTAGGAAACACCCTGATTTCCAAATTTTTAACTACAACTGTTTGACAATACTACTAGGTGCTGCTGCTTTATTTTCCATGTCGCTGCCCCAAAATGCTTTGCACAGTTGGATGGTAATTATGGTTTTAATGACACAAGTAGGAGTGTGAATTTAAGCGTAAACAGCTACAAAGAGAGTAAACTTCAGTTATTCCACAAAAAGATGAAGCATAGGGACACAAAGAATATGGTCTAAATGACAAGAAACGTGAAAATCCGAGATGAAAACCAGTGAAATTACACAGAGAGACAGGCCCTGTGGGTGTTGCACAGTTAGAAGCTGGGAAGAGAGGCAGAGAAATGGGGAGGCCTGTTTCATTGCTATTTTTCGGCTGCATGACTTAGCAACCTCAGTTTATGCCTGTTGCTGTAAACCAGTAGTAACTCCACTGAGAGCAAGCTATAGCAGCAGAAGGATAGAGAAACACAGTGATGAATAAATCCCATTATCCTTTAGAAAAGGAAGAGAAGTTTTGAAGCATTTCCTCAAGTGAGCGTGGGACTAGTGAGACTGCTCATGAAAAAGGGGATGTGGTCATGCGTCTTTACTGACGTGTCAGGTGATGTATTTGGCATGTCTTAGAGGACTGAGAGAGCTCTGAGAAGACTCAAGTGTGGGAATGCCAGTAAACAAGCAAAGAGAAAACAGAGCCATTTCTGTAATGGTTGGGTTGGACTAACATTGCTGAGATAACTGGTGGACTGTCAAACTTGGGGGATGCAAACCGGTCTGAGACAAACTTAATGCCAGTTTTGTCAACACTGAAATTGGGAAGGGAAAAAAGTTGTCCCCGAAAATCCTTGATTTCATTCATGCTATTTACATCTTTCCACCCCTCTCAGATAGCCTTCGCTTCTCTTATCCATTACCTCCCACTTCATAACTAAAACTTTCATTCCCATATGCACAAAGGGTAAAATCAGATGAGCCTCTACGATAGCTCTAGTGAAATTCTTGTGGACTTCTCCAAGAAAAACATACGAATTTGAGTTCATGCCTTTTGTTGCTAAAGCAGTGCATTCCAAGGATATTTAAAATAAACTGTTGAACAGCAAAAGCTGTTCTTTATAACAAGTTAACATTAGTGACTCCATACCATAATGCCCCACAAGCATACAGCGATGTAATTCGAGGCTGAGAATTAATTGAAAAAGAAAACAGATACCACTGCCTTCTGGACATGTGGGGGCAAAATTCAAGGTCTTGGGAGTGAACTGATACTTATTTTTTCATTTAATCATGGTGCCATCTCTCAGTAAATGTATCTGCTTGTGGAACTGCTTCCAACAGGTGGCTTTCTCTAAATATGTGAAGAGTGTATCTGTAAAACTTCTGAATAGTTTTTCCAGTATAAGTCACTGCTGAGGTTTCTTAGCTATTTCTTAGGAGAAAAAAAAAAATTACCCATGAAGGTGCTTCACCCTGTTCATATATTAAAGTGAATAGCTTTTGTCTATCAGACCACTTATGTAGTTACCTAAACCAAGTACTTTAACACAGTTGTTTGAATCGTAGTCTTACTTTGAACAGTACTTACTTCAGAGAATCATCTTGCTCTATTTTTTGTAGATAGTTTGCTATAAATCTTTGTAATTGGGTAAACACTGTAATTTCATTCACATTTTCAGAATTACTTTTCTATTAATTAAATGCTAAATATATGAGAGAAAAATCCACTGGATTAATTGCAAGTGAAATCTGAAGTTTGAAAGCCTGTAATCTGTCAAATTTCCATTTACTAAAATTCTGAGAATAAGTTTCTGAAGCACAACATAATATCTTTTTGCAAGTCAATATATATAATGAAAATAAGAAAGTTGTACACAGAGGCTTCAGGACACTGTTTCTTTAAATAAAATCTGAAACTGAAGTCAATACTCACTAATAATTTGCAAGGAAGCTTGGAATAAGAATATTTTAGGCAAGCCAGTTACTTGAAAAGAGACAGCCTGGGGCTCCCCAGCTCACAAGTACCTGGGCTGGGCTGGCTCATTGCCAAATTCCCATGTGAAGCAGAGGCCAGATTCTGGGAAATTCTCATCCCAAAATCAGCTCACGGAGTTTTACTTAAGTAAAGTTTTACTTTTATCTCAAATGACTGCAAAGTACTTAGTTTGGACAGTGTAATTCCAGGACAATATTATTTATATTACAGGGTGTGTCAAATTCATAGCATAAGAACGATAAGAATTCATTGCTATTTTTCCAAGGGGGCTTTGGTTTTAATGTAATCTACACTTCTTACCCTAAAATAAAAGTATACAAATTTTGGCCCCATTATCCCAGAAGACACTAACTGTATCACAGCTATCACTAATTAGACAAAACCAGACTTGATTATGCAGCTTCTAAGCAGCAGTGAATCAGAAAATGAACTGCCAGCCGTGACGCACCTGAAACTACTGCATGCACCCCCTTCCTGAAGCAGCACGCACCCCTTACAGAACAGATCAGTCCACTTACACGCTGTTGGGTGCCAACTTCATCGTTCAGGACAGCAGTGTCTGATTCTTGT
>NW_009260410.1:2932882-2970982 GCF_000687185.1 Egretta garzetta
GGCATGGCCTATAGTCACTTCCCTTCACAGGAATAGTTGCTATCTATGCAGTTTCTTTTTTAAACTACTGTATTTTTAAGGAGCTGTTTGAACAGTTTGGTGGTTTTTTTTTTTTATTTATTATTATACTGAAATTGAACCTTGAGCTAGTAAAAACAATACTATGTTAGTGCTCTAGTTTTAAAACCAGAGCTGCTGTTTTCACAGGAGGGCACGTCAAGTTGCTGCACAAAACTTAACTGTTGAGCCCGGAGATATGTGCAGTGTACAAGCCCCAGTTGCTGTGAACAGCAAAGCAGCAGAAGGCTATTTTTCAGAGGTTATTGCTGAGAGTTTTAATTGTAATCCAAAACCTTAACACAGAGAAAAGCAGTTTTTTCAGGGGAGGGTGGGGTGGATAAAAGTTACTGCAACTTTTTCCATTTATTTTATTTAAATGCCTCTTGCGTTGCACTACAAAACAGCACAGGAACAGCATTCATCTCAAAAATCAATGATCTCCTGAGGGCAAAAGACAGAGAGTCAGTCTTCATGCTAACATAACCTGATCAGCAGTTGTTCAGAAAGCTGAGTGGGGAGGAACTAACAAGACTTTGAGAATTTGGCAGAAGCAGATGCAACTGCCCCAAAACACCTATTCGTTGCACCCAGAGCAATTCTGTCTTCCCCTGGTATCCCACAGGTTTCTGTCTTGCTATGGCAGATGTTCAGCCCTTTGGCTGGAGCCACTAGTGAGGTCACCAGCCATTTTGGCTTATAATGCCATCTAAATGAAGACAACACACAACTCTGGTCTCTCTTGTCCTCAGCCTGCCTGATTTCCTAAAGTCTGACAGAGAAAGCGAAAATAACTTGGCCCACAGAAACCTTTTCAGAGTTGATTCAGTCTTCATAAAGCAGTAGTTTGTATTTTCAAGAATTTCAACCAAAGTAGCCCACCTTCTTTTTCCCAACGTGACTCAAATTTATGGTCTCTTCTTTGCAGAGGCTCCAAAGATACAGACATTCTGGTTTCCAGTTGTGGGAAACCAGGCCAGCAATCCTGTTCCTTCTGGGCACACCATTGCCATGTCCTTTTTGGACAGAACCTAATCTGTGAGGCAGGTGGAAAACATGAGTGTAAATAGTAACTCATCTACCCTTTAGGTGGGGCAGAGGAGAACAGCATACTACTTCTGTGTTCAATAACCTGTGCTGGAGTGGGGCTCGTGGGTGGATGAATTATCTTGGTGTAATAGAAGAGTAGGAGAAACGATTGACAGGTGCTGGCGGTGAGGCAAAATAGGGACAGTCGTGTTCACAACAGACTACTGCCTTGGAATGCTACAAAACCAAACTTACTCAGTCTAGGAGATGCTCTAAATTAGATTTCCTCCTCTGAAGTCATCTTCCCTCTTTGACTTTTTCCTCTCTCCTCCAATTCCTCCTACTGCTGTTACCAACACAGCTCCAGAAAAGTCATGCTGGTATTAGGACATTATCAAGTTGTCATTTGGGGGTTTTCTTGAAGGTCAGGAAACACAGTACTTAAACTAGTGCTGATGCTCTGTGACAGCATTTATCAAGATGGAATTATAACTGAAGAGTGACAAGTACAGAGGAATCACTAAGAAAAACAAATCTGTTGTGGATAAGGGCTCAACTGTAAAACTCAAGCTATCCGCCTCTCTTCCCTGCCCACTTCTCCTTTGAAATCTCTAACCACTGACTTACTACATAGCATCTCTCTCAGCCAGCCATGCCCTGGTGATGTAGAGGACATAGAATATACATGTATTCTGTTCCTGAGATACTGATAAGGAGTAATCTTTACAGAATTAAGTTTTAAACCAGTTTTCTTTTGATATCATACAGGAAGAAGCAGCTTGAGAATGCTTTCCCGTCTGGTGCTTACCTAGGGACAGACACCAGCATGGCCTGTCACAGTGCCGCTGAAGTGAACGCCCTAATAAAACCAGCTTCTCCTCAATGGACTTTGTTTGCTTTAGCCTGACTTTATTTTCAGGGGATTAGAGTTTAGCAATAATATTTGTATGGCCTTGAGACTCTCTCTGTTTTCGGAAAAAAGCACATTGTTAACATAAGTTCAGAGAGGAGGCAAAAAAATGTTTTCCTTTAGTTTCACTTTGTCACGTTCTAGGAGGAGCAAAACCAGACACCAGAATCCTCCCACAAGAAAAAAGCTGACTGCTAGAGATTTTTTAAAGAACTTTTGACATTGATCTTTCAAAAAGGTATAAAAAATACTGTACATAACTTTGAGATACCTATAGCAATACTACTTTGTTGAGATGTTTGAAGATAGGATTTAATATAATTTAGTCTTAAGTACCGCAAAGTATCCACAAACTACAAGGTAGGAATGATTACTGAAGTGCTTAAAATACAAGCGAGCCATATGCGAGTGACACGATTTTCTTCTTTACCCATACACTCAAAACATATACATCATCTTTGGCAGAAAGATGCTTTCCATCTGACAAATCGGTAAGCCGTCGGAAAAAATGACACTGATGTTCAGTAGGGAACAGTGAGTCCCGTGGAGACAATGGGATGTAAGACTTTCCTCCCTCCGGCCCCCGTTGTGCTCGTGGTTGGTGGACTTCCAAGAGAATGTGGAAAAAATATTAATTGGTTTCTATTACCCTGAAGCAATTATTTCCAGAAGTCACCTATTGAACTTAAAGGAATTCCGCTTGGTTTAATTTTTTTCCCTGAAAATGATGATAAAACAAGTTTATAAAGGAACATGGTACTTACCCTTTATCAGGCTCCAATTCAGGAGTTTAAAACATATTGCTGGCTTTACACAGGCAAGTATTTACCTCGACTCAGTTGCTTAGTAGCTCCTTTCAAATCAATGGGAATGTAAATGTGCTATGAGCGAGGCACATGCTTTAGGGTCTTGCTGAATCACATCCTTTGCATGTCACAATCATTACTGAAAAATGCGGTCATGACCATACACCAAATTAGGACGAGTATTTATTATGGAAGGTAGAACGTGGCAGGACTTGAAGCTGGCGTGTGTGTGAACGGGGGTGTGTGTGTGTTTCCTGCTGTGAGACTACCAAGCATTTAGATCTTTTCCAGATTCTGCCATTTCTGGAGAAGTCCTTGGTGCTAGAAGCCAGGCATTTTGATAGCCACATTATTTCTTCGGGTACATTGCACACACATTAAAGCAAAATAAAACAGTCTTGACTTCTGCCAGGTATGTGACACCATAACAACAACCATAACAACATAAAAAAAAAAATAATCTACTTTTTAATGAAATGCTTCATACTGAATTCAGTATGAACCAAGATGACATTGTTTCTTCCTCTATTTGACAGTAACATTTAGGCCTCTGGTATGCAGACAAGTATACGTATACTGCTCCCAAATATTATGTGGCTCTATGAGAAAAGCAGTATACTGAACAACTGATGCAAACATCTGCTAAAATTAATGTGCTTACTTCAGTAAACTCTGGATTAAACTTCAAAGTTAGCTCTGTTTCTCAAGTTTCAGTTTCAACAGAGATTTTTTTTAATGACAATGGAACAGAAAAATATAAAAGATAAACCCAACATCTACAATTAAGCAGTAATGCATGGCTGTGATAAATGGCACAGCTTGGTTTCTTTCCCATAGAGATCTTTGCACATGAAGAAAGGCTCCTCTCACCCCTTCATGAAAATTGTTCTAGCTTTTAGTTTCTTTGAGACACCACAGAAAATTTCTGAGCATATTTCATTGTAAGCAGTAGGGTGTGTTTAATTGCTTTCAACTGCCAGAAGTTGTTGCAGAAAAGTATGTAGCGTAGATACTCCAGAAATTATGTACTGTCTGCCTTAATACATTGCCTCTTAGCTTTACCTTCATTTGCTCATGTTCATATTATGAGCCTGTAATTATTAAGTCCAGTTTACTCATAATGGCAATTCTGCATGAAGAAAAACCTTTCTATTTCTGTGCTGAGGAGATTTAGTTAAAACATTAAATTTAAGAACGAGTTCTTGTTTTGCTACTTCTTAGAGTTTTTTTCTTTGCTGTTTTGGGGCTCACTCCTGTAGATCAGCTGAAGGGAAAGTCTAACTGGAATCTGCAAGGGTGGGGGGTGAATGAAGCTGCTACCATATATGCTGTCAAGAAGGCAGGAGCTGAGGCTCCAGACACATTGAGCCGCATGTTCTAGCCTATTCTCTAGAAAAATTAAACACAGGCCCCTTCCCCCGAAAGTTCAAAGTAAAATAAACAAACAAGGTACCACTGTACGTAAAAGGATACATAAAAGAGAAGAAATAATATGCACTAAATACAGAGGGAGATTGTGGTATGTCCAAAATCATGGGTACTTGTATTTCTGCAGAAGTTCAGATAATTTTCTTATCATTACTTTGTGTTGATGTAACAATTTGCTAAGTTTCAAATCCGCCAAAATCTCTTGGTTCTAGATTTATAGGAAGCAAACCCCTACATTTAGAGCTGCTGACTGGCACCATATACATTTATGGCAAATTGTAACACATGTAATTTCAGCTCCAGCGCTATAGTCCTGGAATTGGAGTAATGCCTATTATCAGAAAAGGTACTTTGTTTTACAAACAAAAAGCTACTTACTTCCCCCCCCCGCCCAAGATACACAAAGCATGAACCAGCAATGAGTTCTCTGAGATTTCATGAGAATGTTCTGAAAGGAATAGTGATGCTCTGTTCATTCATCTTTGCAAGACTAAATGCAACATTGCTCAGCCAGTTATTTTGGTCATCTTTCCCTCCTAATTTTTAAGACTAAAAATACTAGATAACTATTTAGTTTTCATCTACTCAGTTTTCTGGCTTGAACTAGCAGTGCAGCACACTAAACAAACCATTGATACTGGTTTCATAGAATTCCTGAGCCATGACAGTAGACTTAAAGTTGGACTGCAGAATATTTGAAGCTCCCTCACATTTGACTGACTATGCCATTTTAGTCTGACCTTTGCAAGTTTTTATGGGCATCTTTAAAATGTATTTTAAATCAAGTTATGCAGCATAGAAAGTGAAGTCATGACCATTTACATAAGACCAAGCCACTAAGACTATGATACCCAAAGACTCTGCTGACACCAAAAATCAAAGCCCTGTGCCACTTTTCTAACTACAGTGCATGATGTTAGCTAAAAACCAAAACCTGATGCTCCCTTGAATTTGGGAAAAAAAAGAGCTGGGTCTAACTATTGTAATTCTATGCTTAATGTCTTCAAGGCAGTTTATAATAATTCTGACAGGAAAAACTATTAATCTGGACAAATACCTTTTCCGTATCTAAGTCATCACTATTCCAGCATTACAAGAATGTCATCTTAGCTTTAGCTCAGACTAGCACAGCTCCTTTTTCAGGGATCAGATCTCTCCACTTACACACAGCCAAAATGGATTCTGATTCTGTTTCACTAATGCTTAGATATGCCCAAATCTAAAAACATTTAATGCAGAGATGGAACGAGGGTAAATGGTCTTGCAGAAAAAATGGAGCAAGCATCTTGTAATTAAGGAAATAAAATATTTTAATTAGCTCAGAGGTGGAAGTTTACTAGATTAAGGCAGCACAGCAGGAATAGAAAAGTAGCTGTGCCCTGAGGATGGGTTTCTAGCTGAAGCACAGGAAGATGTGTTCAGAGAGCAGTTAGCTCAGGCAAACCTAATTAGGTTCCCAGCATTCAGCTTGTTAATAGACTCTGTCTCCATTGATTGACAATTCTCATATGATCAGTTTGGGGTTTTTTATTAGAAGGTTGGGGTTTTGCCAGGTAGATTGAAGACCAATAACCTGAAAATGAATGATAGCCTCTCAATTTGTCTGGTATAAATCTGAAAAATACATGCATTTAACTTTGCATTGTCAAGCATAAATTACCACGCTCTTTCCAGAGTGGGATATCTGTTGTGAAAATAACGGGTTTGTTTTAGGATTCCTCTCAGCAGTTGCTCATTAACTGAAATTAATAATGGTATTTTCTTCTATTTCCTTACTTACAACATTTATTTGTACATTCAACTCTAAACTACACACCAAAAAGACTTTGCAAATTTAAAATTGCAGTGTTAAAAAAAACCCCTCTAAAATATACTTTAGCGTTTATAATTACTTTAAGAAACACAAGAACACTGCCTACAGCATTTCCCAAAATATACAAATGTACACTGTAACAATAATTACTGCTCTTTTTCCTGTTTTAGTGTCCTGTGAATTCTTCAGGATGGTTTCCATTTACTTATGGGGGGCAGTGACCTAGTGTTTTCAAACATACTGATTTGGGTTAATAATAGCTTACCTAACACTTCAAGAATAAATAGAAGAAATAGTAATTTTATTTATTTAGCACTGAAAAAGAATCTTTTATTATGGTCATCACAACAGGCTGTTAAAGGTCTGAGGTTTTCAGGTTGAATTTTTGGACACAGAATGAAATACAGGCAAAAGAAACACCCTTTCAGGCAGTAAAGCTGGATTTTTAATTCCAGCAGCGATCTGTCTTTCTCTGTTAAAGAGAAGATGCTGGATGTTGTGTTTTCAGACTAGCTTACTTCCACTATCTGCATGAGGTTTCTTGCAGTAACAGGAGTAGTGCTTCACTGTAGAGGACTGACACCCCATCTATGCAAAACCAAAGTGCTTTCTTCTTTTGAATGAGAGAGGAAGGTCTAAGGTTAAGCTAATAATTACTCCAAGCAGATATGGATTGAGTAGCATTAGGTCTGACATTCCCCTCCAGTAAGAGGAAATGGACTTAGAGCATCACTGCAGGGAATACTTGCAATGTCCTTCATCTGAGGAGTCAGTCACAGATTTGCCTCTCTTAAGCTACAAGTTTTACCTTCTGTTCTTCCTGCTGGCCACCAAAGACTTTTACTTGGGCACAGGTTTACTGAAGGTGGTATGTGAAAGTGGGCTAATTTAACTCTCCTGTTAGTCCTGTCTCTTGCTGTTTTCCTCCAGAGCTAGGAACCAGTGATTAGAAATTGGAGAAGGGTATGGGAATGCATAGAGGTAATAGTGAACAAATCATTGAAGACATGGTAAGCAATCTTTATCCAGATGGAATTATAATAATGATTCTTCTTGGCCAAGACAAGACAGAAACAGTCATAAGAAGTCATAAGTTTTGAAATTCTGCTAACCTAATTGCTCTTGTGAGCCCAATTTGGTTATAATGATGGGTACACGTTTGAAATCATAATAGAAGAAAGGCACAAAGTGAAAAACTAATCTCTTAACCAGATCCACTGTCTTGCCCTCACTTCTTTCCTGAGAGAACTGAAGGGGTAACGGCCTACTAGGTACTCCACATCTGAACTGGAGTTGCGTTCTTATTAACTGGAGATGCTGCTCTATAGAAAGACTTTGGGGGAAGGGGGGGTGGGGTGCGGGGATAACGGGGAGAGTGTTAACTACAAAACTCTATTTCAAATTCAGTTCAAATATGTAAGACTGGATGTCAGGAATCCTCAATTTGAAAAATACAATTAAGATGTACAGCATGGGCTTGCTTCACAGCAGGATTTTAAATGTAGTTCAAGATTGTCTCAGGGTAATTAAAAGCAAAGGGTCAGAATCAGTTTCAGACAAAATTAAAGGAGTGGAAGATGCACATGATTATATGCTGACTGCTTTAATAGAAGAAAATAAAAGGTTTAACTTGAAGACAGGCAAAATGGAAACTAATCTGGAACAGACGAGTGGCACTTGAGTCAGGTTCCTGAAAGAACTGGTGGTGTCAAAAAGCTTTCTGCTCCCACCTCTCCTTTACAAAGGTGGATGGCAGATATGTTGAAGCAGTATTTTAGGGAAAATTCAGAAGGTATTGCTAAGCTGGAAGAATGCCTGAAAGGAAGCATCTGGGAACATTGAAATAGCTCATTTGATGCATTTAACCAATTTTTGAAGTGACACAGGTTATGAGAAATTCTTTTTATCTTCAGTTTTGGCAATTTTCATACTGTACAATAATGTCCCTGAAGCTTTTGGAAGGCAGTTTTTGCTATTTGCCATTCATACATCTCTCTTCCCAATATTCAGACTCTGACTAGATTAAGATTCCTGCTCCTAGATTTCTCTCTCTATTGTATCTCTGGGAAAAAGTTTAAGAAGTTGCTTTAGCAATAGAGAATTACCTCAGCAGTGGCAAACTTTCTAACACTCTTAATATCCATGCATTACATACATGGACCTCCCCTGGAAGATCTGCTGGTGGAGACAGTCAGGCCAATGATACTTTTATGCTTTCCAGGAGAGTCTTCTGCTCCTAGATAGAACTGTGTTTGAGAGAATGAACAACTTTGGTATATGGGTCTCATTCTCACTGAAAGACTTCTGAGCTCCTTCTCACGTGTGGCTATTGCAGATACGAGCAATAGCACAAACTCTTTTCACCCATGATTGGCTTTTACCTGGAAATCTGTGGTGTCCATTGAGCAGGCATCCTATTGCAGCTTACATGCAGGAAGTCTGATGTTCCCCACACGTGTCACATTTGTCATGTGACATAGCAAAGGGTGCCCCTGCAATATTGTCCTCACAGACATCCTATACTGGCAGACAGTAACCCTGAAACCCTGCAGTATGACATCCTATATTTCCATATAGGTCACTTCTCTGCAGACAAGAGGAGGAAGATACAGTGATTCAAATCTTCCTCTTAAAGTCAGCTTTGGGCAGACAGGCCCTTGAACCTGCATAAAACCTTTTCACCCTAATTGGACTAAAAGGAACATAAAGGAAAAATAGTTTCTAAAGTGCTCTTCCAATGATGACTTTGTTTTGGAAAATTAATATTACCTTGACATTTCAATTTAGTATTAACTGCATTGTAAATGGTGACTTAAAAAAGGAACAGCACATTGTCATGTCTGATGCTACTGCAGCCCTATGCAGAGGCAGTAAAAGTGACTTAAAACCAGTGATGAGAAGGGAGAGGCAAAAACTAGAAGCCGTTTAAGATCTCTACCTTCAAATTTAAAAAAAAAAAATTGCTATCTTTGAGTTTTAGTAGCTTTCCTGTATGGACCTAAAAGTGTACTTAGAGTTTCCAAGTAAACATACTGAATTAGCATTAGAATTTGTACTGGTCTGAGGAGCAAGACTTGTAAATCAATGCAAATAATTAAAGTATGCTAGCAAGAATTAAGACAAGCATTGCAATACCTAGGCTTGGAAGTTGAAATTAGAAGCACAAGAAAATCCAAGTAAGTTACATACCAGGACAGATGCGCAACTGGAAACACAATATAGAATTTCTGACAGTCAGTTCCACTCTGTCTCCTTGCTGATAAAGCCTCATTTTCTTTAGAAGAAAGGAGTACAACTCGTGCCTATTACTTTAAAATAATTTAATGGCCAGTACTACTTTAACACAGCTGCATCTGGAATGGCATATTAGTGTCTAAATGGAAGCTTAATAGAGTGAGTTAGAGAGAATAATGAAGAGAATAGACCAAATGATGGGGGCAGGACGATAATCAGAAATACTGAAAAAAAAAAAAAAAAAAAAAAAAAAAAAAAGAGATGTCTGTTGGACCAAGTAAGGAATCATAAAGGCAATGGATATTCTGGAATAAAGATGAGAATGCAAATTGGATGAATAGGAATAGATTTTTAAAATGCACATATGAGACTAAGAAAGAGACAGCAAAAGTGATTAGGGAAAAAGTCATGGGGAAGTTTTGTTGAGAGAGCAAGTGCAGTGACTTTAAAAGAACAAGTTTGATAGAATGAAAGACTAAGTAGTACTTGAAACCTTAAGGAGACATTGTAACAAGTGAGACACACTAAGACTTATCAAGATCAATTTTGATTAGGATTTGAGTTTGTACAGTTCCAGGTCAGGAAAAGAAAAAACCCTAAAACCCTTTTTGATTATGACTTTGCTCCTGAATCCCTTGAAAGTTGCCAAAAGACATAACTTTCAAAGAGGGTATGGTTGATTAATTTGTACCTTTGGTATTGTTCGTAGAATTGCTACAATATTTGTTACCAGTTTTGGTTAGGAGCCTGTATATTCATCGTATAGAAGTAAATGTGTAAAAAGATTTATGCGGGCACAATCCAAGCAAGGTAACAAAAGCAGTAACACTTTTGAAAGCCTCTATACCACGTAGGACTAGCCTCTCAAAAAGAATATACATGGTGAATGTTTCAATGCCTAAGTCAGTGTATCCTCTCCCTAAAATACAAACCATGTTCCTATACATTGTGGAATACTGTTCACAGCAGCTGACACACTGAGCAGAAAGCTGCCAAAATTCAGTGATAGGAAACATTAAGTATTACAAGTTGCAAAGGCCTCACTATCTTAATGTATACCATGGAGCTTCTTGGCTGATGTCGCCAATCCAAAGATGTTTCTTTGATCCACAGCTCTGAATTGTCATCTCTACAGTAATTAGTCCATGCATCTTAATGGAGGTACACTTGGTTCTCTGTTGGAAACCTTAGGTGATATTGGAGGGGAGTAGGGAGGGTACATTATGAAAATGGTCCAGCATCCCAGTTTCAAGTTTATCATGCCTGTGAAGGGTGGAATACCTTGATACTAGTTAGGTGTCTTGAAATCATTAAAATCCAGATTATTTGAGAACAAGTAGCAAGACTGTTTAGACATAATCCAAAATAGATAACTGAATTGCATACAAAGCATTTACAAAGAGGACAGAAACAAGAGGAAACCGTACAAAATCTACTTATCGCAAGACCAGAAGTTTCTTCTACTTCCCTTCTATCCAGCCAATATGCTGTTAGATTGTTAACACAGATGTTCAGAGATTCAGTCCTTTTGCACAGCTTATATCCTGAGGGATACAGGGAGCCTAGCTTTGGGAGTCCTTCCTCTTTTGTACTACCAACACCCTTCTTGGGGAGTTATTAAGATTCAAGGCTTTCTCCTCCCTTCACCCCTCTGAGAAGGATTTCTTAATATTCCTTCTGTCCCAGGTATATTCAGAATTCCTCCCTCCTTGCCACTGAGCACGCCTTTATGTTTTCAAAATGTTCATTTCACTTAGGCCTATCCAGGAGCAATTACCACCTGCCTAGACAGTAAACAAATTATGCTAATGGTGCTCCAGAATCCTAAAGTTTTAACCTGCTGTGATGCAAAACGCTCTTTCTTGTCAAGCAATTCAAGACTCGGGCTGATGCTTTTTTCACACCACTTATCATGCAACCTGATATTTTATGTGTGTATGTAACTTTCCAGTCTTATTTGATAATTGCATGACTGAGTTTACCTGCAGTTTATCCAAGATCAGATCTTATCCGAAATCAAACACTGCAGCATTTTGTAAATATAGATTTGGGAAGACTACCCCTTCTTCACCCTGAACCATTTCCCTCCAAAAATTGTTTTTGGAGGACACCATGATCTTGCCACCCCTAGATTTGATATCTGACTTGAGGTGGCACCCCTAACCCTTGCTTGGCTTTAGTTACTGATGATCCATGGCTTGCAAATTAAATTTTCAATTATATAACACATTTCTTAAACAAACCCCCCCAGAGTGTAATAAGTTTACCATAACTCTTTTTAAATGCAGGCATTTGGTTGGTCCTTTTGGAAAGCTAAGTTATCTTCTGCTCTACCACTTTCACATTACTGTTTGTCTGTTTAATGTCTAAAACAACTCTAAAGAACAGTTCAAGAGGAAATTATGCAATTTAGTTGTTTCTTTTTGAGCTTCTTCTAGTGTATGCCATTAACACTCTATACACAAATGGTGGGAAAACTGTTATGACGCATCATTAAAGACTGATGATGATCACACTAACAGCAGGTTTCTCTCATTCATCACTGCTTAACACATCTGATTCAGCTATATTCTTCACTTATTCTGTATGTGTCTACTCTTTTTTTTCCTAACCATCTAGCAGGTCTTTACTGATCAAACTGCCTATTTCACAAAGTAAATGATACACACTGCTATTTATCAAGCTGCTGAGTGCATTTAGTGTGCAACAGGCTTTCACACCACCTTCACCATGCTTAAAGATTTAACACCCAGCCCTCCTATGTGAATAATTTGCAAAACTTGCAACACTTCTGAATACGATACAATCCTATATGTCATTATTACATCTGATATCATGGTTCCCACTTCTGACCCAACTTCCTGGGAGTATATTTTATGCCCACAACAATTTTAATCTAAAAATATAATCTCCAATTTCCAGGTTTACTGCTTCTGTTCCCAAGCTGAAGGAATACTTCTCTCTCTTTGCTCCCCCTGACATTTCATTAACAGTCTGTGGGACTGGAAAAGCTAATTGACTTTCTGTATCTCCTGGTTTAATAAACTAACCAAATTCTGCCCTCAGGTTTACCCCTACAGACTTAGAATTAGGGAGATGAGAGCAAACTCAAATTCTTGCTCTGCAACTGCAACTTTCTTAACAATTCTGCAGAAGTTTATTATATTTCACCATTTCATTGTCTGGTAACATACTGTCTTCTCAGCTAGGATAACAGAAATAAATGAAATATCCTATTATACTTACTAGCTACCCTGGAGATGACTCGACTCTGTCTTCACAGGGGAAGAAAAGAGACTAGAGATTTTACTCTAATATACGTAAAGCATTCCCTAAGCCTCTTGTCCACAGCAGTGCCACAGAAGACTGCTGGGATAACATTTTATGGAGAAGGAGGTCCAAAACACGTGGAGGATGTTTATCAAATGAGACTGCTACCAGGAACTGACCGTGAAACAGGGCACTTTTGGGAAAATGCTTGTCATGAAAATGATGTGAAATTCCTGCCTCTCTGACTGCCGGCAGCAAATTTGTGAATTCCCTTGAGACGATTTACAAACAAAAGACAAAATGTGCAAAGGACATGGTTATGTAATTGCAAAGTAATTTTTGCACTAGAGAAATAAGATTATGGTAGTAGTAGATAATTTCTTTTTTTTTTTTTTCCTTACATCAGACAATAGAACATCAGATATCAAAGAATCAAGAGACTAAACTGTTTCCTGTTGCTTTTACGTCAGTTCTGACAGGAAGTAATTACAGGTAGTTTGTTCAGACGTGATATTAATATTCCTTGTGTTCCTGCTGGAAAAAACCTGCCCATTTAACTAAATAGAACTAGCATGACAAACGTTAGTTATCAGCTGTACATATCTAAGATACCAAAAATAGATCAAATATCTGTGTGTCTTAAGTGGCTTCAACATTGCAAGGTAAGTTAAGACATGAGTTTTGCTGCGTTAAACATGTATATTATTCAAACCAGGGCAACTGATCTGTAGATTAGAGTTATTTGTACAGGTAACTGAAACAAATTAAACTCTCCCCACTACAAAACCATATTTGAGTGCTAAATATTTAATTGTTAAATTGGGATAGTGTTACATACTTACTTGAAAAGTGACATGATTGGGAACTAAAGTCAGGCTGTTCCGTGGCACATTTTAAAATCTGTTTTCAGACACTCCTAATCTAGTTTGAAGTTGTTTTCGCCATCAAATTAGCATTATCCCCAGAAGCCATTACCAGTTGAGCACCAAGAAGCCCTTTCTGCACACCAGGGATAAGCAATCCCCCCACCCCACCTGTCAGTAGTAGGTGACTGTAGGTGGAAAGTAGGTGCAGCCGGTGGAAAGCGCGTCAGTCTGGAGGAACAGTAGCTGCGTTCAGCAAAAGGGGACACACTCTGTTGGTCAGGAGAGAGGCACGTAGGAAAGGATGTTCCTCCATCCAGGAAGGTCTCAGTACTATGTGCCTATCCAAGTCCTTCTAGAAGCATCAGTGGGCTTTGGAGTTGCTTAATTGTATGATTATAGAGTCAAATAATAGTAGCATTTGGTTCTCCTGCTTGGATAAAAGGCTAGAAATCTGATGCAGCTGTTTTGGGAAGGCTTATGACATATCTATTAGGCAAAGATAACAAATGAGCATTAATTATCAAGACCTAATTTAGATAATGAAATTTACCTTTCATTTTTGCTCTAATGCATTCTCTGTGTAATTTAGTGTTTTGCTGTGAACATCTTATGTTATTACAAGAAATTATATTATGTACGGTAAGATTTTTAAATTACGTGAAAAATTAACATGACCATACCTACATACAGAATATTTTAGTACTCTGAGAAGTAAAAAAATCATTATCACAGAGGAGTTAGCAGTACTGCTCAAAGGTTTTCTCTCAAGTAGACTCCTAGGACAGAAAACAATAACAAGTAGCTCACTAGAAATTCACGTTTAAGTATGAACTTCCTTCTAGGTGCTTGACTTCTATTACAGGGTAAGGCTGATACAGCTCAGGCTTGTAAAACTGAGTTTTCTGTCTAAATAACTCTGAAAGCTCTTTTTAGAAAAGGGTCAGAAACTTTTTCTTTCTTGCACAAAAAAAAAAGTGGGTTTTCCAATTTCTATGTCCCTCAAGTTTGGAAGGAGAAGAAAATTCTGATTGCAATTATTCTGTCAAACTCATGGGACTTCAACACAATCTAATTGCAAAAATTGACTGATTAACTAAGAAATAGTTAAGGGATAGAAATTCAAGTATCTGCTATAAACAAAAAATAATTCTATTTCTAGGTGATGCAATAACCAGAAAGAATACAACTGCTAGATGCAGAAGACTTTAATTTACTTTATAACTCCTGAGGTAATGAGTGACACACATTTTAATGCAGATAAATGTAAAACAATGAGATAGGAACAATGAATAGATATTTGCTGATAAGAAAGAAATAAAAGGGATGTGAGCAGCAGGGGAAATGAAGACAGACACATTTTCTGTTCACGATACACCTAAAATGGCCAAAGTGATTAAGGAGATCATCCCTATGTAATGAGGCTGGATTATAACAAAGAAATGCCCAAGTTACCTCTTACATAAGAAACAGCAGTAGTGGCCCGATTTTATACTTTTAAAATCTCCTTTGAATACAACCCTTTTCCTGAAACACAACACAAAACAAGACTTAAGATGTAAATATATTTCAAAATGCTTAGGAAGAAAAACAGCAGCTGTGCAAGGAACCCTTTACATCAACATCAAAACTGTTACTTAAGGCCTGAATTGTGAAGACACACAGTACTTGACTTTTACTATCACGCCAGTCATTTCAATGCCTCAATTTGCTTCTGTTGAATCTCTCCCTTCCTTGTTGTCCTCCAGTTGCCCTGGTAATTCACCTTGCATTTGTCAGCTGACAGGAGTTCTGTAGAAGTTGTGTAACAAAACCCCACATAACCTTAAAACTACAGCCCTGGAAGCCATTTTTTAGGTCTCTGAAGGATGGCTAGAGAATCCCCAGTTTCACCATCTTTTTTTTTCAATATGAAATAAGAAAAGAATTATTTTGTTTTCATGAGGATCAGTTTTGGAACATTTAGAATTTGGCATGTAACATGCCACCAAAAGAATAAAACCCCCGCACCTTCAAACAGCTGTCCATTAACTTCCTCATTTGAGAGCAAACTTTGGCATAATCATTTCAGATTTTCTTAGGAAGCAAGGGGAGCGATGGCCAAGAGAGACCTGCAATTAATCACTCAAGATGCATCCCATAGGTAAGGAGCAGGAGGACACATGCTACACTTTTTTCCCCAAAGGGAATGAGTCAGGAGGAACACAGCATGTGTCTTGTAAAACTCAGTAGGACAGGCCCTATGACCAAAACAAAGAAGGCTGAAGAAAATTAACCCATAAAAACACCAGCAATTAGTGTTAGTTTTAGAATGGTGAAAACTATGGGAGATTGGAGTGCCTAGAGGTTGATCTTATATTTTCTTAGGAAGGACTTAAAAAACCCCTTCTGAATGCCAAAATACACATACAAAACCCCCACCCAAAATCCCACAGCCAGTATATTTGACTGTAGAGAATGGAATGTATTTGGTGTGCATAGAATAATAAAAAAAGAAAGTTGAATGACTTTTCTATGCAAGCTACTGTTTTGGATTGCCAGAAGTAGTTAGTTAATCATGATTATATGATCTGGGGCAAGATCTTAAATACAGCTATGATGGTATTTAAACTTTCACTCTTCAGGTGCAGTTTGAGCCATTCAGCTTTTGTTAACTTGAATAGGACTGTGATACTTGAATATGGTAACTCCTGCCTTTTTCCCCACCAATTCCCATGAGCTCTATGCTTGCTACAGGGATGGCTTAGCTGGTGACAGCTATTCATATTTATAAAACCAAAGCATTCCTTCTACTTCCACCATTTGTCCCTCCTCTCTTCTGAGCTTTCTTTGAAAAGAAGGGGGGTGTTGCTTTACATTCGTTCCCTTTTTGGCCTTCACCACCATTTCTGGCTAGAGGTACTTGAACTAGGTTGTGTACTCGATTCAGCCTGGCTGAACTGTGGCCTCCACGACTTGAGTCTCTCAGGTACAGGTGGCAGTAAGCCTGATGGGTGCACTGTGGACATGCAAGTCATCTGCCCAATGGAAAACTGTTAGACCACATATTAGATTTACTACACGCATACTGCACAGCACATTTATAGCATGTTGCTGTACAACTGATCTGTCTTACTGTGCTGGTCAGTATAAAGTTTCTCTAGTACTAAACGCATCTTCCTCTGCGGGGATCCAGCAGCCTGCGCTGCTGGGCATCCAGTAGGTCACTGCTCAAAGGCAGTAAAGTTAAAAGGACTGGAGTATTACAAACACTGTGCACATGCACAGAACAGCCCTGTCAGCTCTTTTGTTGTTAGTAGCTCACATGGGAGGTGTTGTCTGCCCATGCTCCCTTCGAGATCATGATCTCTGTTATTTAGATGGACATGGACCTCTCTGTCCCTTCCCTCCATCCTTCTGCTCTGCCATTCTGTGTTCTTCACCAGAATTGTTCTCATCAGTGAAATCCTAGCTTGTGCATGAGCTGTTGGTTTATTTCTTCCTCTGGACTTGAAGCAAATTTTTTCAAGGGACCCTTGTTCCCACCTCCCCTATCCTCACTCCTGGTGACAGGCAGCAGTTATGTGTTCATACAAGTAAATATTTAGATTTATTTGGTTTTATCATCAGCTTCTTACGTGTGGTCTCAGTTTTTAGAATCAACTTCTGTGAGGTACACACAAGCGCTTGCAAGCTTATTTATAGAATGCTAAATGCTCGCCAAAAACAATGGCCTCCTGTTTATCGTTTGCTGATTTTATACTCACAATAGGAATTCTGGGACCCCAGTTTGACAGGCATTATTTAACATAGTGTCCAACTGGGATGAGAACAGGTATTTACTCTAATTTAACCTCTTACTACCATGGAACATTCTTTCTTGAAGAACAGAGGGTTATAATCTGCTTTGTAGAATGCATTTAAAAACCATAAGGGTCTTTGGTTATGAATAAAAACGAAACAGCCTCTTAGATGTTGTAGATGAAGTAGGTAGGCATAGGCTAAGCAAAATGGGAGAACCAGCAGCAGACAGCATTGTTAAGCTTAGTCTGTGCCATTATTAAACTAATGCCTGTGCCTGTTTTTGAGATATCAACTAATGGCTTGAGGTGCCTTTTCTTGGAACCAAGATCAAGGTTCTGATTATATATGGTCATTAACAATTTAATGTCTTTCTCCAACCTTTTTTCATTTTTTGCAAGAGGGGGCGTGTTACTGTTTGTGGGGTTTTTCCTTGTTTTATTGGAAAGATCATGCTGCAGGGTATGCATTTGATAGTTAATACACTTATTATGAAGCGCACCTTTCGCAATACCTCTGCATTTCACAGCCAGGAAGCCCAGTATTGAAGGATCCCAAGATTATAAGTGTTCCCTGTTTTTTCACCAGGATGCCCACCAGCAGCAACAGCATCACACTGAAACCTGAGGCTTCAGCAGATTCTCAAGGAGAGAAAGATGCCATACCCACCTCTTCTTGTCTAGCAGCTCTCTGGTTTGAACTGATTGACAGTCAGTAGCTGTCCCTGTAAAAGTTAACTTTTTGGCAGAGAAAGCTGCTAGCATGAAAGGTTATTGATGGTTTGGAGGAAATGGGGTTTCTGAATTGTGTAGGTCTTGCTGCTGATATCTTTTGCCTCCCTTTCCAGACCAGACAGGTATTTCTCCACAGTAGTGCTAAGCCTAGTTCACTCCTTTGCAGAAAGCAGCAATATTAGCATCAAGAGGTCCTGCTAAGAGCATATTTGGAACTTAGGCTTTTGTGAGCAAGGAAACAGCTCACATGAACGTGGAAATGTTTTTTTTCCTGTTTGGCATTCCCCCCAAGCATTACAGCCAGTTACCTATTTTACCAGTGAGCAGCTAAAGGGTAATGGTGGATAAAAAACATTTGGTAGCCAAGGATGTATTTTTCTGTTTTACTCAGAACTTGGAGGGCATTCAGCATCATCCAGCTCCTGGTGAGTCTGGAAGTCAACAGGAACCCAGGAGCTGAGCTTAGCCTCCCTTTTGGCAAGAAAACTACCACCTGGTGAACCACTTTGAAAGGCTGCAAGAAGTAATCTGGTTTGCAACCAGGTTGTGAAGCCCTTTGTTCTCACAAAGAATAAGCTAGAGATAGTTCGCTGCAGTGGCACCAATCAGAGAGGGCCTGAGGACGACATGAGGTGCAAGATAAAAAGAAGTAACAGTGCTTGTGGTACAATGCCCAGCTCCACACTCTTCCGGTACAGTTCCCAGCCAGGTTCTCAGGTATTAAAGAATGATTTGTTTGAAGGTCATCCATTCTTCTGTGCTTAAATAAAGTTTCTGGTGAAGTATTAGTCATTCATAGGAGAATTAAACCCTCAGAGACACAGTTTCATGCCAAGAGATCATAATATGGTTACACTGGGCCCAAGGCCAAAGGGAAAGTAGTTTGTGAAGCCTAGTTAAAAAGCTTGTATAGTTTAAGAATTTTCTAGGCTCTCTTCCATCCTTAAAATCAACACCCATATATAGACACAGTTTAAGCATTACATATTAGTTTGTAGGCGCTTTAATCAGCTGAATTAAAAAGCAGTCACTGCAAACGGCGTATATTCATAAAGAAGTTTATGGAGGTCGCTAGATTTAGTGGCTTTGTATGTTACCTTGTCTTTCTCTGCAGGAATAGACTCTTGACAACATTTCCAACTTTTGAGTTTAGGAAAAGGGACCAGTTTATGAAAGAGAGATTCAGGACAAAGCAATCAATGATCCTAAATCAGGAAAAGCCTCCTGTTTCAAGGAGGCAGTGTGATGGACTTGTCTACATTATATATTGGAATGCATGCAAAGATCCTGAGGCCAGTACCAGAACTGAAGGCAGCGTAGCTGGGCAAATGTGGCTCTGTAGGACTGGAATTAGTAGCTGCAACTCATTGCTTTTGGTTGTGGATGTAGGGGACAGGGAGGATGGTGCAGGCAATGGATTTTAGTTGATACTCTGGTTAATGATTAAGAAGAGAGAGGTGATTCCCGGCAAAATTGAAGATATCTTCCAGTGGAGAAGACTTTCTTCCCATCACTTAGCAGCCTTTTTCTCCCCCCTGCAGCTGTTCTCCAAGTTTATGACTATCATTTTATTTTATGGAATATGACCTCTCTTATATTAAGTCTGAGTGCCTGTCAATAGGAAGGTCATGCTACTAAGAGACACCTGGAGCTAAAATGGTGTCATGCTCACAGAGAGACGGTTTCAGAGGTAGCAGAAGAGCCCTGACAGAACGCAGGAATTTTTGCTGTCAATTCTACAGAGATACTACTTTTGTAGGCTCTCAATCTCCTTCTAGCATGTCCAAAATAGAAAGAAGATAGAAACAGCACAAGTACTAGCTCTGCTGTAGACTGGATGGAGCTTTAGGAAGCTTGAAGGGAGCATGTCTGCAGTTTCCAAAGTTATCCTGTGCTTTTGAGAAAGGCAGCTTTGGAAAAAACTTCAAAGAAAGAGAATCCATCACATTTTTAAATCTATTGATCAATTTACATATTTTAGGCTTTCTCCACTACACTTAGACTAGAAAAAATTTGATAAAATCAGCATAGTCCAACAGCTGGGCTCCTGATTAGTCTTTGCTGTTCTCTTTAGATCATAAGTTGAAAAGATAAAAGTCTTTGCTGCATGGGCCTCCAAAGCTCCATGTACCTCTTGTGCTCAGTGGATCCAAACGCACAGGTTTGGGATTATAAACAAGAAATGAAGAATGAAGGAAAGCCAGGAAGTCATCAGTCTAGGAAAAAAAAATGGAAGTTCTAAACTTTGGCTCCTCCCGACAACTGATTAAGGGCTAATCTTAGCTATGGATTGGAGCTCTGCAGCTCATGACCATTGTTAGCTGAGAATTTTATGTAATATGTTGAAACATAAAAACCGGTGTAATATAGTATATGTATGTGTTTGCAAGACAGCAACAAGCAAATATCAGCCACACACAAACATGCATGCACATTCATTTGATTTCTTTCGATACAGGAAGCTTTACCATTCAAAACAGCTGCCCCAAATGATGGGTAGATGACAAGTGCTCTACGTAGAACTGGGTGCCAGTGGGAAGTGGCCTGTGAGGTGGATCAGACTACAGATCTGAAGATATAAAGGTATTATGTTCACGGTCTACATCAATGACTACTGAACTTTATTACAAATGGTAATGATCCTATAAATTGAGAACAGATGCAAGGAAGGACAGAGGTTACAGAATGGTACAGCAGTACTGATGAAGAACATGTGGATATTGAAGACTATTCTCATTCTCTCTCTCCCTCCTCCTCTCTCCTCATCACTTCCCAGATGAGGTCACTATGTGCAGGAAAGAAGGGAGTGAAATGCAAGTTTATCTTGTGCATTCAGAGAGGTAGGAAAATTATTGCTCCTACCACTTCTTGCTACATTTTCTAAGCCACTGAAGGATCTGTTGTAGAAGGGAAGCCAACTCTGTTTAGTGACACATCCTAATGTTGGTTGCTGTAGTTGTTATTACTATTCACAAAGAGCTCCACGAAGAAAACGATTGCTCTATCACCTTATTTTCACCAGGAATGTGCTATTCTAAGGGATCTTTTTATTTTTATGAAGAAAAACCTGTGGCATTATCAATAGCAGAGAGCTGGAGTTTAAGCTACTACTTCTCCAGAATGAAGACTGCAAAATCTTCATGCAAATGTTTTAACAGCTGCATGTAAGGACAGTGTACAAAGAACTAAAGTGGGGCTGTATGCTAGCATAGACGGGAAAGAATAGGAACTTAGTCTTTTTTATTATTTGACAACAAATCATGTTTCGGATTCATATTGGTCTTTACTAGTGTATGATATGGAAACTAAGAGTATGTGTGTGTGGGAGTGAGGTGTTGAAGTTGTGTGGAATACCACCCTTTCATTTCCCCAAATAAAAAAACCCCTACTATTATGATGGCAGCATATCATATTTCAAGCCTGAGCAGGACCTATAGCAGGAAAGAGTTTAAAAGTTTTTACATTGCTTTGATCATAAGTGGGAAAACTACAAGCTTTTAGTGATGTTGAACTCAAAGGAAGTAAAATAAGAACAGAGAAATAGCTTCACTAATATTCAAAGGTTGTCACATGTGCTAGCATCATCTGGATTTAACAACAGATTAGCAGGATCATTAAAGCAACAAGAAAAAAACCCAAAACCCAAAAACCCAACTCAAAACCTCCAAACCATAACCCCAAAACTACAAAGAATAAATCTATTTTCAGTGAAGAATCTAGAAGAAACTGTGAGTAGCTATATTGCCAGCTTTACACAATATATATCGAGATACTTACCAAATGACATCATATATGAAGTCATTTGGGAGAAACTAGTAGGAGAGCAAAGGATGGAATACATTGAATTATGATACTCAAAGAGTCCAAGCTAACTATAGGTCCATACAAAGCTACTGAAAATATACAGCTAATTACAGGCCATAAATGAAACAGAGCAAGCCAGCAGCACTAAGTAAAAAAACAGAAAACCAAACCCCAAAACATTCCACCATAGAATAACTAAGAATGAGATGCCCCCACGGGCAGAATAAGTTACGATGTAGAAGGCACCAACACCACAGCCACTAGCAATTACAATACACAGTAACTTCTGAAACATAGGCTGGATAAAGAGTACAAAGGAAACCTTCCCTCCCTCCCCAATTCTTTAGTGAATCATGACATGAATGAGGTGTTCAAACACTGACTACTCATGGTTATCCGTTCCCTGCAGTACACACTGCAGTACCAATGATAACTTGTCTCCTGACTGCCAAGCTGAGTGTTGGCTGCAAGTTTCTCATACGGCAAAAAACCCCACCCCAAGCCAAAACCACCCAAACCTCAGCAGGCCTAGATAGAAGTATGGTACAGCATGAGAAGAAGTGTGTGCCTGTACAATTGCTCCCTTCCAAGTTGACTATAGCTTGAGAAGAGTTGAATTATGCTCACTTGTGTGGAGATGGGCCATAGGTTGGAGGTGCTGATTCTTTGCATGTGTCCTGGCACTTTTCCAGAAGTTGCAGCGGGATGGGGGGGGGAGAGGAACATCAAGGTGGCAGGAAGATGCAATGCTGAGAATAACTAGATTGTTAAGATCTATTTTAAACATCAGAGCTTTCTGTCATGGCAGTTACAGCCACAGTATCCTCCCCCTCTACTCTGCCCTGGTGAGACCCCACCTGGAGTACTGTGTCCAGTTCTGGGCTCCCCAGTTCAAGAAAGATGAGGAACTCCTAGAGAGAGTCCAGAGGAGAGCAACTAGGATGATAAAGGGACTGGAGCATCTCCCCTGTGAAGAAAGGCTGAGTTGGGCTTGTTCAGCCTGAAGAAGAGAAGACTGAGAGGGGACCTCATCCACACATACAAATATCTTAATGGTGGATGTCACGAGGATGGAGCCAGACTCTTTGCAGTGGTGCTCAGCGACAGGACAAGGGGCAATGGGTACAAACTGAAATACAAGAGGTCTCAGTTGGACATGAGGAAAAGCTTCTTTACTTTGAGGGTGACAGAGCACTGGAACAGGCTGCCCAGGGGGGTTGTGGAGTCTACTTCTCTGGAGATATTCAAAGCCCACCTGGATGAAGTCCTGTGTAACATGCTCTAGGAGAACCTGCTTTAGCAGGAGGGTTGGACTAGATGATCTCCCAAGGTCCTTCCAACCCTTACGATTCTGTGATTCTGTGGAATGTGTCTTTAAATGAAACAGCTGGACAGCAACACATTGGGCTGAGCCTCTTGTGAAAGTCCATTTTGTTTCCACTAGAATTCAGTAGACATTAGGCACTTGGGCATCACTGGACTCTGAAAAATCTCAGCCTTAAATCTTTGCTTTAGAAATGTGAGGGAGAATTTTTCCAGGTTATTGAGAATAAAGTTAAGTGGATTTGAGAGAGAAACTCTTGAGAAATCAACACTGATTATGTTGTTTTGGTAGTAAGATCAAACAAGTAGTTACTAGATTAAACATACTTTTCATTCTTTGGAAGCTTTGCTAGATCACATGGCTAAGGTATTTAATTTAAAAACTAGCCCCTGTGAGTTTCCCGCTTTGTTGTACAGGTACAAGCAATTCTAAATACAGCTGGCCATTATGCTTTTGTAAGCTATCAGATCTCTTTTAAGTTTTCTCAGTAAAACATTACTTATGAAATAGAGAAACAACCCAAATATTATGGGGCATTTTAGTACTTACAACAAGCAGCACACAAAACCCAAACACCCCCTCCAGTCTAGCACTATTTAAGTTTGCAAATTCAGTTCCTTGAATTAAAATTTTCTGCTGACATTTAAAATTATTTACTTTTCAACCCATATCCATAAAGTATCACTACTCAAAAACCAAACCAAAACTATTTGTATATGATATAGAAGGAGAAAAGAACTAAAAGGAAAAGCAAGGTCTGGCTACTAATGCCACTTCCAGCAGACAGACTGATTTCAAGAATGAAGGTATGATTAAGTATCTCTATTAAGGGCTGAATTATTCCTACAGAGGTTCTAAGTACACCTGGCTTGTTTGGCTTAATTAATGATTAGCACAGCTGGGAATATGGACAGAAAGGCTGAAGGAATGGTAATGGATATTGGCACTAGAGATGATTAAATGACAAGACAGGATATGATATCTTTTTTTGTTGTTGTTGTTGTTTCCTTGCTTTAAGTCTTAAGAATCAAAAAACTAGAAGGTACTTCTAAATGTATTTCTTTCCAAGTTCATACTTTGTTCATCCTGAAGTCATAAACTAACACATCACTTGCTAAAATTCTTTAACATCTAGAGAATGACAAATGTTCTGTAACTTTGATATAATAATTGCCCTTACTTTTATAGTAGCATGGCAACACCAGGGAGGTGGGCTCAGAATTCAGTTTAAAAACAATGTTAGATACCTGCCAACACAATCAAGAACCCATCTTCTAGATCTGTTCCAACTGGGGTTAGTTGTTTGTATGCTTGTCACATGTGATTAGCGATGAATGCATTTTAAATTGTTGACAGTGGAATTCTGGGGAATTTCTTCTTCATATAGTATTTAATAACCTCAGTTAATGTTCTAAAGTAGCAGCACAATTCAGTTTCATTTTAATATATAATCTGTTCCGGCAATCTGTTCAATCATATGTTTACATTTCAAGTAAAGGCCCAATTACTAAAAAGTTTATTTACTCTTTTCAGTGCAACTCTAGCAAGAATTACTGCTGAAAATAGCTCATGATACTGATAAAATATGCTACAGTTAGGCTTCACGCCAGAGTAAGATCAATCCGCTGTTACTGAAGACCCACAATATTTATTGCAACCTGACTGTGAAAATTCCTGTTTATTAAATCTTTTAACCTGTAGGTCAGCAGCTTATTTCTCCTCATTTCTGCATGCTTACCATGAGGTCAGTAATAAAGCATTCTCAGAAATGGGTTAATGCTTTGGAATGCTTACAGGGACACATAACAACGCACATACACACAGAGGATTAAACACAGCCATACAGGCTTGTGAGAAGTTTTGCTCTACAACAGAGGCAGTCAGTCCCTGCAGGATCAGCAGAAGGCATTTTGCTTGCACACACAGAGACTGACTTAGCTTTACATATGAGGTACTCCAGTGAAATAAAAGAGACTATTTGTGTGCATAAAGTAAGCATACATGGAATTCTTCAAAGGCTGTGGACTCAAGTTTTTACCCATCTGTTCCCCAACTAGGCATGTTGGATTTTCACTACCCTTGCACAATCCATTCCTTTAAAGGCCCCAAATTTGTCACATGGGATATAAAATGATAGGTCTCTTGTTCACTAGAAAGAGGAGCAGTGACGTGAACTTTACCTAGTTAAGAGTTTTCAGCTCAAAAGATGACTTTCAGTTTTCACCGTACATATCTTCTGATCCTAAATTCATACCATATCTCTGGAAGCTTCAGAACTTGCTCTTGGGGGTGTTGCCACAATATTTGTCTTGTCTTTTAGTCAAAAGACCACCAGAATTTATTTCCCTGATGCTCTAAGACTCTCTGCTCTCTTTAAAGTTCTATATTGAAGAGGCAATAGATGATTTGTTGTCTGTTCAGCTTCCTTGATACTATCAGTGTTTCTACATTGAAGCAGATTGTGTCCAAAGACACGGTATATTTTTTTCATGCAAGCTCTAAGCTGCATTACCTCACTATGAGGACAGATAAAGAGTGTCCATGTAGACCATTACTGTGATTCATTTGGCAGGCAGCTATTTGTAAAATATTGTAATTTTATTGTGTGCTGAAACCACAGTTCAGCCAGTCTGTGAACAAAGACTTGCTTTCACTTATTTCAGATTTTCAACTGGCCGCCTACTCCCCAGACTGTTATTTAAGGGTTGATTATCCTTAATCTTAGTATTGCAAAGGTTTGAGAGTCTTGCTTTGTGTAGGGCACAGTATTCAGAAGAACAGGGGTGTGATCTCAGCTAGCTTGTCTAGATGCTAATGACATAAGAATGCATCAATGGAGAGAAGCTGGTTCTACCGTCAGTTACACTGAGACTGAATCAAAAGCAAATTGAACGCACCAGTGTTCAGATCAGGCCACAATGTAGTGCTGAATATTTTGGTTTGGACCAAGCAGAACTAATGTGAGATAGGATAGTCTGCACATGCGTTGTTGTTTTGGTTTTGTGGAGTCTCCTTCTCTGGAGATATTCAAAGCCTGCCTGGACGAAGTCCTGTGTAACATGCTCTAGGTGAACCTGCTTTAGCAGGAGGGTTGGACTAGATGATCTCCCGACGTCCCTTCCAACCCTTACCATTCTGTGATTCTGTGATCCCGCCATGTTAATATTTCTCAGCTGCGAGATTAAAAGAAGATCAGATCATGAGAGAACTGATACTAAGGAAACTTGGCTAATCATTTGTGACCACAGAGGAATTTCACTGGGAAGGGGAGACAGGGCAAGCAAAACCAGAAGAACAGCAATCTGACTAAGGAGGGTAGAAAATGAGGGAATGATTCAAGATTTCACATATGCCAACCCTTCCCTTCTGACTGCTCCATTTCTTGCAGTTTTAGGCTCTGCTTAAACCTTTTGCTTCTTCAGTGGGGCACTGGTAAGATTTTGTTTGCTGGTGTGTTTACTCATTTAGATTCTTTAATGTCAACATAGAGCGCTGTCTTTCCCTTCATCAGGACACTTATAAGTGTGCTCTCTCCTTTACCTGTCTTGGGTTTTGTTCTCTGTCCTTTACTTGACCATCAACTGCCATACCTTAAGAAGTTAATTATCTTTCTGTTACAGAACTCTTTTTCTCTCTGAACCATGACTATGTTACTACATCTTCTGCAAGCATCATGTCACTAGATCACCACTAGTTGAAATAGCAGCAAGGCTTAAACCACCTGTAGGTCAAGGAGGTCAAATACTTCTCCCACGTCCATTTCCATTACTTCACTGGAGCAGAGAGAGCCCTAAGAGCTTTAAGGTAATTTACTGCTCTGCAGGAGATTCTTGGAGTGTTGCTTGTCTGCTGAGATTTCTGTACTCTCTTTTGTACTGGCCTAATTTTGTCTTCGTTCTCCACTATGCCTTATTTATTTTCTCCAAACGTGTGAATTGGAAGCTTTTTGACTCCAGGCTCCTAATTTCCTTATACCAATTTTAAACCTAACATCTGTGAATCGGCTGTAATGTTAATAAATATTTGAATACAGCACATAGAGATAGTGTACTGCTAGAGATTAACAAATGTAGCTACACTCAGTTCTTACAATAAACATCTCTTCCACATCTCCTTTCATCCCCACTGCATCTGAAATGGTATAAAGCCGCTCAAAGTTTTGCCCCCCTACAGGGAAACTGGCAAGAGTATGGAAAACTAACTGCTCCATCTATCAAGCTTCCCTCTAGCCCAAAGCTGTGTGCAGTCCCACAGGGGATCTTTACTGTAAGCACATTTTGTGCTGCAGAATGTGTACTAGTTTACATCCTGTTTTCATTTCTGCAGATGAAAGTTTACTTCCTAAACAATAATTATTAGGGTTTCTGTAATCTCTTGATTAGGCAGGCCATGTTCTTTGAGCAACACAAATCATAACTAGAGGCTTGAAATCTACACAAGGTACATTGACCCTCTTCAGTCTTACTGCTACTATGCACAGTGTGGCTATGCAGACCGGTAGGATTACCTTTGGAGAGTTTATTAGGAAAAATCCAATTGTTTAAAGATTTACCTATAGAGAAAAATATAGCTGGTACATTACTTCCAGTTGAGTTCATGGTCTTTGCCTCTATGCTATCACATCTAAAACATGAAGAGATTATGCCTTCCTAATGCCTAGTTGTTCACCATCTCCACTACCTTTGCACCGTTTGGTGTAGTCATTTCCAACACCACCAATCAATAGCAATACCGCATTTCAGAGCGCGGTACTCCATCTTACTTTCTTTCACCTTTATATTCATCTCATGCGTTTGATGAATTCTATATCCTGGTGGATTAATAGCTTCCTTTACTAAAGCAAGAGTTGTGCTGCTTTTTCTTGCTGGCTCTAGAGGTCCAGCCAAGAATATGCTGAAGACTTACTTTTTCCTTGTTCTTCATTAATAAACAGCAAGAACATGGAGGCTGGGAAGATAATGGCTTATTTTCAGCCAGCAGCAACTCTATAAGGTTATGCAATTGTCAATGAAAATCTAGTTTCACCTACATACATTTTATTACTGATGATGAACGAGAATGAAGAAACCTATCTTGGCTTTCAACTCTGAGACTGAGTTCAAGCTTAACACTTAAAACCTTATCATTACTATTTCATGAGATTAATCACGTTTTATGTGAACTTACAGAGAAACAGATACAGTGTTTTGTAATGTTTTCCAATACATACTCATCACTCTTCAAAAGCAGCCTGCACTTCAGATGTTAAGATTTAAATCCTCTAAGAATGAAATTTCATTTATCTTTCTCACTTAGCCAGTCTCATAACAGGTAAGTGGACACAACACATAAAACATAATCTGAACTCGTTAATGGCAAAGCTTGTAGTATTAACACATATTCATGTGCTTGGTCATCACTTCTTTCTCACAAGATGCATTTATAAATTACTTATAATTTTGCAATATTTCAGCCATTTGGGCTTAAATATGCCATGCCCACTGCATAGATATGGATGAGTTTGGGTGGGTTGTGTTTTTTTGGTTTTTTGTTTTTGTTTTGTTTTTTTTAATAATGTGTGTGTGGAAAGCTCTGTCAGTTTTAGCGATTTACCAAGAATTATGGTAACACTTTTTTTTTTTCTATGCCTCATGCAGGTGCTGTTCCAAGGGAAAAAAAATCCATCCAAGTTTGGCCAAGATTTTGATAGAAGCTCATAAATGCCACTTGGACACCCCTGCCCCAGGGTGTCTTAGTATCTGACAGTGGTATAGTTTACAGTTGCTGATTATGCCCAGTTACCTTATAGTTCCTAGTACTGAGTGGGTCTATTCAGACTAGAAAGTGTATTCCTAACTCAAGAGGCAAAGATGGATGTTCCTAGTGAAGCTAGTATTAGTGCAGGGCAGGCACTGAAAGCAGGAGCAGCCTGTCAGTTTTTCCTAAACCTCTCAAAGATTGTCTTTCTATGGACATTCAGGAATGTTTATGTTTAATTTTAAACACACATTAGCTAATTCAATCCATCCTATCCCAAGCCAGTATTTTCACCGTGGACTTCATAGCATCTTGCAGCCTATTGTCCTTACCTAGCATCTCTATTACAGTCTATTTTCTGATGATTGATTTTCCACAGCTTCTTCACTACAACTCACCAAAGTCATTGTAGGGCTGTCACTTCAGCTATCATTTCCACATTGCTTTAAAATGGCAGCTGTAGAAATAAAGCTGGCTCTTCATTTACTTGCCCCCAGCAAACTCCATTAAATGGGGTGAATCTGTGGATTTTACTTCATCACAGGATCCCAGTTTTAAATCAAGAATTCAGATGGAGAAGACTGATGGGATTCCTAGGTATATGCACATTACAGGCACAACTAGTGGTGAATTTGATGGCATGTTAGTCACTCTAGCTCTTACTTCATAGTGATCCACAGTGTATACATTTAATTCTTTGCCTTCCATGTGGAAAACAATAGCTTTTTTCCCCCCTTGAAAAACCCACTCTCAACAGTGTCAAAGGGTAATGGTCACAAATTCCAGACTGGGAGATTAAGACTGGATATTAGGAAAAGCTGCACAAGGAGGGTAGTGGCACAGCACACTAGAACAAGTTATCCAAAGAGACTCTAGAATCTCCACACCTGGGGAGATTTTAAGGACTTGTGTAGACAAAGCCATGGCTGATTGGACCCAGTGTTGATGACAAGATGACCTCCAGAGGCTATCTACATTACTGTGTCTGCACTGCTCTCAAGGGCTGGTACACTTGTTACCTATACAGCCAGATTCCTCATATGGAAACTACCATTCGTTGACTACCTCAACCCCTCCTTCCAGCCCATGACCCTGTGGTATCTCGCCATGCGGGTACACAGACAGTCAGAGCTGAGAGAAAGGAACAGCCTAATCTTTTGGAAAATGTTTGAGCTTCTGTCCACTCCTGAAGCAGCTACCTTTCCTGTCCCACCTGTAGCGGATATCCACCATCATCATAGCACCTCCATCATCGCTAGTGCAACATCCACAGTGCTGACCTTCTTACTTGAGAGACCCCCTCCAACAATCATGCCTTTTGGGCAGCAGGTAAAAGCCCAGACTATATCTCAGTTACCTAGGTAGGAGGCAAGACAAGGCTACCTGAACAGCACTACTTAAGTAGTTTGCTGCATTGTTTTTTTTCCTGGCTATATTGAACTTTGTTTTGTTACCCAGCTGGTTTAGCCATTGTTTGAATACTATTAAGTCCTGTACAGCCAAGAGCAATTATGTTCTACATCTCTATTTTTTCCCGTAATCTGATGGCTTTATCAGCAAAGGTGCTTCCCTGTGGAACAGCTATATTTAGTTAATTTTGGATTCACTCTTTATAGTGACAGCTGAGCCCTCAAAAGTAGCTTGTAAACAGGGATATGTAAAGGCATAAAAGCTCCAAGGGCTCACAAGAACAGGAAATGGGCCTACAAGTGCAGAATAGGTAGGATAAAGTTAAGCGGTAACTATAGAGACCAACTATTTAAAATGAATGGGATGATGATAATAGGTAACATGAAGACAGGGGAAGGGGTTTTGGGGAACAACATAGCTGAGCTTTGTTTGGATTACATGTATTAACTAGGAAGGTTGTGGTGCAGACAGACTGTAAGAAAGCAAGATCCATTGCTTCATACAGGAGGAGAAAAGTGGGATCTTCTGCTCTGTTAAATAGTAACAGAACAGTTAGGAGGAGAGAATATCTCCCCAGCAGAGCAAAGATGTTCCTTGCTTCTTGGAGAGAAGGCTCGTTTCCAGATAGGACTTCTCCTTAGTGACAGTCCTGAATCCTCACAACTTCCAAAATGTTAACCAGGGCATTTACAGCACTGGCATGATATATTAGTGAGCTGTTACAAAAAACTAGTTTAAAATTACTTCATTAGCAACAGAAAAGAATTCTGTTAGAAAAACAGAAGCCATACTCTTACCCTCAGACCCACACATTTAGCTTCTCCTACTCTACTTCCCCATGTTTCTTGTGCCACATCATTGTTATTGGGAGAAGACCCTGCAGCTTGTCTCAAATCTTACCAGGATCAGCATGGGCAACACAACATACCCATGGGCAACTTCTCTAGCGCTAGCTATAGGAACTCTTTTTCCTGCTCATACAACAGCTCTCATAAAACTTTGGTGAACTTCACCATCTTTAAAAACTCTCCTGTCAAATTTGGTTGAAAGTGGTTAACATCTCCAAATCTGTCAGGGGAAAATGAGACCATACAATCCTACAAATATTGGTTATTTTAGGTCCTTAGTTTTGTATTCTAATGAAGCTTGCAAAAACTGTAGCAGAGATTATGCTCCTTCTGCACACCTGTTAGAAATACTGAAAGTATTTGGCAAATGTTTAAGTTTCCTCCCAGTCTCTTTGATTTCCCCATACAAGAAATTGAAAACATGTCTCAGGATAGGAAATACAAACCCATTTGCTACCTTCTCTGCAAAAGCCATTTTTACTGGGGTTCCTTTAATACTTCCGCTAACAATCTGCTAAGCTTTCTCTGAACTATCATTATTAAGAAACTTTCCAGTAACAGTGTATTGTTCAAACATTTTTCCTTAACTCCCACTTATTTCTCAGAAGAAAAACCCAACCCAAAACCAAAGTAACCCTTCCAATCCCTCATGAAGTCAGAATATATGCCTAAACAGATGGGAAGGAGAAACGTTAGGGCTGGTCTGTACTTCTGTTGAAGGCACAGCTTTGTTTTTAAAGCAACCTGTATCATCAAAATCTTTGTTTGCTTTAAGTAATTTGGTGGTTTAAATACCCTTTGTTTTGTATGCTGTCACCTACATACACACTGTGTATGTATGATGTCATCCTGGGCCTCAGCAGAGAATGACATCAAGCAGAGAGAAGTGCTTTTCCAGCGCTGCGCCTGGCCACCCAGCCTTGGCATTTTGCAGTGGTCAGTGGCCAGTCTATCTGTGGGCTTCTGCATGTTCTTGGTCATCTTGACCCATTGGAAAAAGCCACTTTAAGGCTGATGCAATTTGGCTCATGAAGATTTGCAGCATTCACACTTCATGCTTCAGCACGGTCTCAGGCAGAGTTCTGGGATTTCACCAAAGAAGGAGAGGAAGCCTAGCTGTACCCAAAATAAAGGATGCAAATATGGAAGAGATGAGATTGTTTCCTGAGTGGCTGTCTCTGTCTTTAGCCACTGCTGAAGAAGACAACTTTCAGCTAACAGGCAGAGGCTGCAGCGCCTGCTGCTTGCCACAGAAAATCTGATGTGCTCCAATCCACTTCACCCGTGGTCACAGCCGAGCTGTTCGATTGCTGTGCTGCCAGACCAAGGCACAGGCAGCTGGCATGACTGCAGCCACAGGGCAGTGATTCATAGCTGAGGCTGGAACCTGACTGCACGAGCGATCCTCAACCCTTGCTTTATGTGTCTCAGGAGAGAGGTGCCATGTCCCGTGTGCCAGGCATTCGTATGCAGCCAGGCTCCAGTCCCACTGCTTGCTCCAGGCAGCAGTGAGCAGTTCAGAGGCTTGGCAGAAGGAGCATTTTAAAAAGCTTTTCACTCATTCCTCAGCATGCATATTTGTGTCCTCAGCACGGTGCACAGTTTGTTAGTGGACCTGGGAACTATGGAGTCCCACAGTTTAGCCTGGTTTTAAACAAGCTAGGCAAGTCATACAGCAGTGCTGGGAAGTTCATACCTGGCCCAGATATGCAAGTATTTACTGTCCTATGTCATCCAACACTTCGAACATGGTTCCACAGCTGGTTTATTCTGGCTTACATAATTTAAAATATGCAAAATATTAAGATGGTGCAGAGCAAGGAAAAACAATGAATTCTTGTGTTCTTTCTCTGTTGTTTTCCAATGAGTTTCTCCCATTTTGTAGCG
This sequence comes from Egretta garzetta, assembly GCF_000687185.1. Classification (NCBI taxonomy): domain Eukaryota; kingdom Metazoa; phylum Chordata; class Aves; order Pelecaniformes; family Ardeidae; genus Egretta; species Egretta garzetta. The sequence goes on from NW_009260410.1 coordinate 2,965,816, forward strand.
TGAAAAAACCCCAGTCAATACAGTGCTTTAGCTATGCACCACGATATGGCTCATCAAATGTTCCCAGCATTGCAGATGCTGTGTGGCTATCTACACCCACTAAAGCAAAAGTCACTTTGATTAAGTGTGGATAGCCATATGCTATATACCCACTGTTCACTCAACATTTACTGTAGGCAATTTAATTCATCTGTACAATAGCTGGCACCAATTTCAGAGACAACTTTTCACCTGAGGTATGTCTGTCAGACCTTCTCAAATGGAGAGAAATATTTTAAAGAAAAAAAAAGCATGTAGTTTTCAGGAAGATGTTATAAAAATGTGTGTGTAATAACTGTAGACCACCCATACAAGATCTTTAGTTTGACCTATCAAACGGTTTACCTGTGTTTCAGAATAGTCGGAAAACAGGTAAAAATCTTGCAAGTGCTAAGTTTAGTCTCTGCTTACAGAAGCATTTTGTCATATAGTTATTCTTTAAAAATATTCTGTTCTTCTTCCTTTCAAGTTCCTCATTGCCAATGAAAGTTTTCTCAAACTGACAGTAAGCCACATCTGAGAGGTTGTTTTGTTTTGCCATGCCTAAGACCTTGAGATTAATTGCTTAATGTTTGGCATGGGCAAAAGTAAACCACAGAAACCTGGCAACAACATTTAAGTCACTAATGCTGTTTTTCAAGTTAAGTATTACTGCCGAGTAGCCCCCAAATTAGCACAGATTTAAAAGAAATCTTAAATCAAAGCTAGCATTTAGGGAAGTATACTGACATTTCTGTTTGCAAATGGTTCAAAACTAGAGCAGCTCCAGCTGAACTGTGCTGAAGCTTACTGTGAATAAGCAACGCTCATCAATGGAAGTGTCCAAGGAAGACAGACCACGGCAGTACCGAAGTGTTTATGAGATTAAAGTTACTAGCATGGTGCAGCTCTGATCCTGTAAAACACGCAAGTTACTTCATGCACATGGAATTTTATGGTTGGGCTGAAAGGGAAAGCGGGTAAAGCAATTCTCTAGCAAGTTTGCAGGGTTAGATTTTTACACTGATAAAGGGTTGTAGCAGTTTTATACAAGAAGTGCCTCAGTAAAGGAAGGAAGGAATCCATACATTTTAATTAAAATTTAAATATTTATCTTGAATATGACAGAAATCTTACAGAGAATACAATTAGTTTATCCCAGTTTTCCTAGTCCTTTCATTACAATCAACCAAGTTGCATTTGAAGTTAATTATAACAGTACAGTAATCCCTGTCCCCTAAACGAGCTTGCCAACCTAAACCGTATTTTATTTCTGACTTACTGTGAGTTTAATGTGCACAGCCAGCATCCATGCTTTGGATTTGCTTCTTTTTAGTCCTTGTGGTACCATTTCACCCTCTCCTTAACAGTTACCCCAGGAGAGAGCTGTCTGTTGTTTTCTTTTGAAGAAAACTCAGAACTATACCGTGCTATATGAAACTATGGCTCCTCATGCTGCATAGTCCATGCCTCACAACACCCATTTTAGGCTTGCTCTTCAAACATGCTGTTTCCGTGCAAAATGGGTTTGCCTCCCTCCATATCCTGAAATATTTCCTGCCCTCTTCTCTCAGGTTTTGATGCTACAAACACACATAATCCCAGCCATCCCCTGATTTGTTACAGGTTTCCCTTTGCCTTACAGAGGCAGCTGCCCAGTCCGCAGCAGCAGCAGCACCAGGCATTGCTCTGTTCTGGCAGCCTGTCCTGATTTTGTGCACCTTCCTGATGATGCCTCACTACTTCGAGACCTGTTTTAGCAGCAGGATATTTTCCTTTAGCCATCTTAAAGAAAAAAAATGTACTGCTATATTTCACCTCATTTTCTTAAGGATTAAAGAGGGTACAGAAGTTCAACAGAAGATACACTGTGCCTATCTGGCAACTGTGCTGCCACTTCTTGATCTTGAAGGCTCTTGGTAGCGCAATATTGCTGTAATTATAGCCAGCTGCTCAACTAGCCAAGAACAACCTCATTATAGGAAGCATCCAGATCATCTTCCACCATCACAGAAAGTTATTCCCTCCCCCAAAGGCCTTACAGCACAAGGAGTGCAAAGCACACAACGCTCAGCTTTTCCAAGCCTGTGCCCTTCCTGCCTCAAAGCGCAGGTTGATTCAAGTTGACGATTTCCAGATTCATATTTTTTCAGCATGACTTCTTGGCCTTTGAGGTCACGGCACTACTTTCACTTGCAGGGATTTTGTTTGCATGAGTATGCATTCCTCATGTCTGTTATCAGCAGTCTTTCAGCAGCTACCCTACCATGCACTGCTTTGTTCCAGGGTGGGTTTACCTCTGTACTGACCAACACTCTGCACTTTTCTCAGACAGGTATCACCTTCTCTTTTAAGTGCTGGCCATTCACAGTACAGAATGCGTATTTCCTATAGTACATACCCTGGTGTGAGGTCTCCTATAGTGTTTCTGGGCTCACTTGCTCAATTTGGTGAGCTACTTATTTTGTCCGATCTGGAGAAGAGTCAGAGCAATACAGTGACCAACAAGACACACACAAGATATACCCCAGCACCAAATCAAGACTGAGGGTCTCCAACAGAAGCTTTTTATGGAAGTAAAGGATTTTGGCAAACTTGCACCGTCCAGTCCTATAACAAGAACTGTTTCACACAGTAACCTGACTTTAAGCACAAATAGCATTTTAAAGAGGCTTTGTTGAAGTGTAAAATCCTCAGAACATTTTCACAGAGATTGGCAGATACCGATCGTAGTTACGATCAACTCCAACTCAATTCTCTGTTAGCAGCACTGAGTCTTAAATGCAAATATTACAGAAAATAAGCGAGAAGACGTGAAATCTATGTGCTTCTCAGTCAGGTGCTAGGACCACCACAATTGTCAGGTGAGCAATGATGTGAATAAAAAAAAAGTAATCCTGAAGCAGACAACGTTTAGACAGATATTAGACACCCTGGTGAGTATGATATATTCCTGACCCATACCTACCCTGGAATCTCACCAGCAGCCTGGTTAATGAGCAACAGAAAACCTATACACAAACTGCTGTTATCCATCAGGTGGCAAAACGTGGACAACACAGGAAAAAACTAGAAGAATCAGATTCCACATTCTTCTATTTCTGAGAGACATCCCATGAGGTATTACAGAAAAATCCACCACAGCTAGCAACATACCTTCAAACATCTAAGGAGAATGCTGCCTAGTTCATCTGGCCAGTGTTCTGTGCTTGTTCACAGTGATAAAAAGGTGACCACCTCAATTATTACAACTTGCACACCTTATTTTAGGGACAAAGCATGTCTGATACAATGTTAAATTGCTCTAAGGCACAACTTTCTGTTCCTCCTTTCAAGCAAAGGAGAATATCCATCTCAGATCTAGTCTTGAGAAACAGGGCAGAGGGAAGCTTCCAAACTGCTTTTGATAATATTTTTTTCTCTTCTGTTTGTTATTTCAAATGCTCATTTTGCTAACCAGACTCACAATGAGCAGAAATGTACAACACAAATGAAGTGTGTGCCATCGTGGATGTTACAACCCGCATAATCACCCAGTGGAACTAGCCCCGTATGTTTTTTGTACACTTATATGATATACATTTTGAGGGCGTTGTTTGTATAAAATTATGCTATTATTCAATCACACTATGAACCATCCTACCAGCATTAGATAGGATAATTCACATATTAAAATTTTTTAATCAAAAGCTGCTTTAACTTTTCTTGATGCTCAGATCCTACAAGAGAAATCTGACCTTGATCTTGTCTTTACAGAACAAACCCATTGCATACAATACACAACAAAGAACAGTACAGATCCCATAGAAGTCATTGGCCTGAACTAGTCAAGCATTTGATTTCTACTGGATTTCTGAAAGGAGAATTATGGTACTTGCACACAGCTATTAAAAGGATAATGATGCTGAAGAAATTAAACGACCTACACATGATGCCTCTAGCTGTTGTATAGTTTTCTTGCAGTATACTTTAAAAGGCCATTGATTGCGTCCACTTTTTTCCAGATGCAGGGAAATACCTTCCTTTGAGACTGTGCCAATCTAAGCTGCAGAGTTAGTCATAGACCATAATGGCTTAAAATTTTGAAGAACTCCAAGATGAGAGCACCAAGCTCATGTTTGGGCTAGAACTGTGGCCCTGGTTGTTTCAAGTCCAAGGACAACCTACAGCCTGACTCAGTTCTTACATAATGCTGGAATACATTTCTAAGAGTCTCCCTTTTAATCATTTAGCAAGAATTGCTTCTTATCCCAGACTTATGGGGCATAACTGGGCAGCAGAAGAGAGTTATGCCAACTGACAGTGCTTAATGAGGGCAGGGCTCCAGCTTCTCATCAAGAAAAAGCTTTTAAATAACAAGTGCCCTTCTGCTGCAACTGACAAGCTGAGCCTGAAATGTATCTCCCCACCCCTCCCTCTGCAGAAATCAGCATGTAACATTACAGAGAAAATAAAAAAATAGAGCAACTTCAAAGAGATTTCTTTTTTAAATTTGAATTAAGACACCAACTACTGCAGCTGTTTTAACAGTAACCGTCAGGAACCAAAACCAACAAAGGCTTTTAAGGTCATTTTACATTTTATTCTTGCCGGAGATGCGCAATAGGGAATCTCTGTGGCAGCCAAAGTTTGCAGAGATTTAGATAACCCATTTCCCTCATCTAATGAATTCAGGCAGAACTGCAAACTTTTAAGGCTTTAAACTGACAAACACCGAGAGTCAACATGAAATTGAAAGACAGCTCATGCTTGGAACACAGTGACTCTTTAAGTCGGTTCAGGAAACCAAGTTTTACAGCTTTTAAATTACTGAAGTATAGAAGAGCATCTTTAAAAGGTAGGTATTTCAAACCGCTGTCTTTGGTGGGGACTGCAGCAGAGGGACTCAGTGGGTCTTCTTTACTGAAGCAGATGCTGCTTTGGACCTTGAGGAAATTGCCAGACAAAACAGAACAGCCCACAGCTAGCTTGCCTTAATCATCTCCTTTACAACTGTCTGTCTTGGTGAAGTTACTGCTAACAAGCTGTAAAGAGGACAGAGCCAGGTTCTTTACAGTGGTGCCCACTGACAGGACAGTAGGCACAAATTAAAAAAAAAGGAAATTAAATCTGAACACAAGCAACACTTTTTTTTTTTTTTTTTTTTTTT
>NW_009260410.1:2971014-3030866 GCF_000687185.1 Egretta garzetta
AAAAAAGAAAATAAAACTGAAACAAAAAAAAACCTTTTTTTTTTTTTTTTTTTTTAAATATGAGTGTGGTCAAACAGTGGAACAGGTTGTCCAGATATGATGTGCAAGTTTCCATCTGTGGAGATACTGAAAAGCCATCCAGATGTGATCCTGGACAACCTGCTTTAGCTGACCTTGCTTGTGCACCACTGAAGCTAGAATGTAGATCCCCAGCACTAGGCTGTAATTAATGGAATTGTGCATATTTACATTGCTTGAAAACTGGCTCCTTATACTGAAATAATGGGGTTTTTTGTGGAATTTTCAGAAGTTTCAATAGGTTTTCACATTTATACATATTAGCAATGTTGATGTCACAAAGTGTTATCTTAAAGAATATTTGATCTATACCCTCATTAAACAGACCTCCCATAGAGCATTATCCAAAACTTGCTAGGAGATCTTCAAGGCTGTTTTAAGGTCTGGTAATTTGCCTAAATTCTATTCCTACCAAGACGGCATAGTCAGACTTTTCTGGGGCAGTATTCACGTGACTTCTATAAAACCACCTAAACCAAGCTCTGTCAAAATTAACATGCAGCCTTTACCTATTGTAGCAAGAATAAGGAGCCACTTCCTACTTCACTAATGTGGTTTCCTCTGACTTTCCTGGGGCTCCAGTGTATCTGCACGTATTGCTCTTGCAAACAACACAGAACAGACCATTCTTACATTTGCTAGATAAAGACGTTATGGACTATAAATATGCCTTTAGGAAGTCTTGAGTTCAACATACATTTTAGAATTCACATCTGGTATGAGGACTCAAGTAAAGCATGTAATCCCACTTAGAGGTGTAGACCGATCTGTCAGCGGTAGTGTTCTTACCCATCTGTAAAAACACAGCAAAATAAGTTCTTGACTTTCTAGTTTCAAGAGAGGGAAGATGGAAGTGATGTGGGAAATTAACAGGGAAACAGAAAGAGACTCATTACAGAGGGAGGAATAATACATCCAGTCAGCCTCTCTTCAAGAAAAGCAGCCTGTAAGTGTGGCTATACATCTATGCATCTTAACAGCCCATCGATATACTGTGACACTGCGCTTACACTGTCTGAGAACTGTTTCTATAGTTTTGCTTCATCAGATACACAACAAATTGGAAAACCTCGAACAAGGAAAGCACAGAGTAAAGCCCAGGATTTGTTACTTCAGAACAGTTTTTCCCTTCTCCTAGAACAAGTATCGGGGGAAAAAAAAAGTTGAACTCATACCTCATACTGGTGGATGTGCCACACATTTTATGTGACTACATAAAGAAGCTAGGCCAGAAGTAAATTTTCAGAACAAGATGCCCAAGGAAAATCAATATCCCAGTAACAGCTAGTATCAAGAAAGATTTCTCAAGATTACCCTGTTGTTCAGATAAATGTACATACCTTTAAACTATATGTACTTAAAAATGCACTTTTGAACAACACAAGACTTCAAAACTTTCACTGTACTGTAAACTTCAGTTGCAGGAGATGCAAATGAAGGACCAAAAGCTACTAGAAATAAATGCAACAGAACAAGCGCTAAGATTTTCAAGGCATCCCTTTTCCTATAATGATTAGAGCCAAAATGACAGTTTGAAAAAACCAAAGGCCCCCCCCCACCTTTGCACCACAAAACCCCAACCTTCTGAGACAGAACAGAAGCCAGATCTTGCCCAGTATTTGATGAAAAGAACATGCAGCTGCAGTAATAGCTTATTACTCATCTCACAGAGCCCCTCAAACCCTGACAGAAAAAAAATTAATATCTTGAGCTCTGTTCTATACAGTCATTTTGAGTTTATTATAAAGCAAACCCATCTTTTACAGGTTATATATAACTACATTAACAATATATAGCAAACAAATAAAATAATTCTTTATATGTTCTGCTTACATCTAATAGTTTTCCACTTGACTCAAGGACCAGTCCTTAAATAATGCCTGCTTGTGCATAGGAATAAAACTTCTTCAAAAAACAGACACAGCAAGGGCCCAAACCCATCATTACAGCTGAGTGCAGTTTGTGTTACTGTGGGTAGTCCCATTACACCACTGGTGAGGTTTGGCACAACTGAGCCTTCCAAAACAAGACAATGAATCAAACAAAGTAGAAAAGATCCTCTCTAGCAGGCTTCAAACTGTAAGAGCAAAAATGAAATCGATGTCTTCGAACTGCACTTCATACAGTCACGCAGCATCCAGCCCATGCTCAGTCTCTAGCACACTGCAGAAGAGCTCAGCATAACCTCTTTCTCAGCCGTTGCTCAAAAAAGAAGAGGAAGGCAAACACACTTACCTGAATATCCGTGGGCTACATAGATACTAGCACAGGCTGGATCCCCTTTATACGACAGGCCTTCCAGTGCTCCCTGTTCCCAACATTCAAGTAAAGAACTGTTTATGCTACTGCACTGATAAAAATCACCTCAGAGGGGCCCAGAGCTGCCCTCATAGCTCATAAATTATATAGCTTTACTCTGCTTGGCACAGGCTTGAACCCTATTATGATTTAGGTTAAAAGACAACGCAAAGTTTCTGCCTTTTCAGAGCCCTTCGGCAGTTCTGCTACCAAACCACAGGGTCTGGTCAGGCCTCTACAGGTGTTCTTAATTAGGAGAGAATCCCCATAAGGTGCTAGCCTTAAAGATATATGTCTTTTAAGCACAAGCCTTCAAAACTCAGCCATATCATATAGTCATCTTCACTGAGTTATGCTTACAAAGAGCACAGATAAAAGTGTTTAATCAGAACTGCTGTTTCCCTTTGCAAGCAAAAGATCATGAAACAGCTATCCTGCAGTACGAAAGCATTGAGTTATCTCATCCTAATGTGAGTGCCTAGTTGATTCACCTTCCCACCTTTGACTTGCTTTAGCACTTAGATTTAAAAAGTACTTCTGTCCTTAGAGGCATGAGTAGGGTATAAAGCACAGCACAGACTTCTTGCAGAATTTGATTATCTTGGGAAACAAATCAGCTGGCCACTAATTCACATTTTCAAGAGAAGACTGAATGACTTTAAAAGTAAAGACTTCAGAGAGACAGTGTGAAATCATGCACAGAAATAAATATACAGCTGTGGCCTGGATGATTATTAATGGTGTACAGCCTGTGAGGATGTATGGAAATAACATTCTTCGGTTTGACAGAGTCAGAGGGAAAAGAGACACAAGCAATTAAGCCACACAGTGACATGAAATATATTAGACCCTTTCTTAATGCTGGATGAAATGAGACAGGCTTACAAAAGCATTGTCACTGATATACTCCAAGGGGTTCTTCAGGGCAAGTGCCCTGCCTTTCCAAGCACCGAACTTCCAGTGCAGTCTAGCAAGCAGTCTACCACATGAAGCAACTAGCAGGACTGAGACTGTAGAGATTTGTCTCCTTAAAGATTACAAAATGCTAGCAGTCAGCGTTTTGCTGTTCTCTGAACTATGAACAGCAGAGCTGTTCTGTGGCTGAGCTGGTTGGACCTTCACTTTTGCTTGCTAAAGGAGCGAGTATCACTTACAGCCTGTGGAAGTTCCCTACCGGGTTCCCTGCAGTGAGACTGCTCCTGGAGGTTCCTGCCCTGAACCACTCTGAAGCTGTTGCGCTGTTTCAGGACTCTTCAGATCACTAACTCCAAAACATATACGTCAGAAAGATTTCAGGACTGAAGGGGCCAGGGCAAGATTCCACCTGTGCAAAAGCAGCGCAAGGGTGACATAAATGGTTCTAGGCCTAGGCTACTGTATTTGGGGTGCCATTTGAGTACCTAGGGCATCCCTGAAGGTTGAGAGATAACATAAGGCTGCCTTTGTCCTCCCTAAGTATTGAATTGTGCCATCTAAATTACAATTTCGGGAGGCACAAAGGAAGAGAGAATACTCATGTTGCTCCATTTGAACCTAATTTAGATGTTATTCTGTACCATCCTATAATAGCCCCTCCCCTCAGTCAATGTTTATAGAGAGCCTTAAGAACACTAGCCTCTGCATTTGGGCTTCTTATCAAGATGTCTAAAGTATGTGAATAACTTCATAGAATCAACATCTGAGCTGTGAGGAAATTTGTATGACAGAATCACAGAATGGCAGAGATTGGAAGAGACCTCCAGAGACCATCTAGTCCAACCCCCCTGTTAAAGCAGGTTCACCTAGAGAAAGGTGAACGTAGGATCACCTGATAAAGTCGCAAAATACAGTTATGCAACTTCTGTAACATAGATCAGCAGACCTAAACATGAAGTGCAATCATAGGGAAAGTCTTCCCAGAGAAAATCTCTGTCTTAGATTTTGATCTGATTGATCTTATGCTAATATAAGTTAATGTTCAGGTTAATTTAAGAAGGGTGGTTTTAATGTCTCAGTATTCCCACACGTACCTGGCTATTTTCAGAATTACCCAGACTACATTTGCATTGATTACAGGGACCAAACATGAGTCTGCATATCCTTGATACTAGATGTACAGCAGCTGTTTTTCAGGACCTGAACTGAAGCTGCCCAGAACTCTCATTTGCTCTGCAGCACATGGTGCCAAGTTCTTCTCCAGGAAGGGATATTTCCTCTTCCTGATACTGGCCAGTGGATGTTGTAAGAGAGAATATATGGAATATACAATGAGCAGCATACCCATCAAACTATGCTGCATAGGTGGATTTTTGGTGGCAGGTACTCAGGCTTGCCTACAGGATGCATTTGACCATGAGCCACAATGTGGGTTCAAGGGAGGTTTGGGTCTCAGGATGAACTGGTGCATACCCCAGTTGGTGTCCCATATATGCCAGTACTATAACATAATAAAATTTTGATTCAGTAGATGTTGCTTCTGAGGGCTTCTAAATAGTTGCTGAACCTTCTTCACCATCTTTTATTAAAGAAGCCTTCAGTGTTCCCAACCTCCAGTTTATACCCAATAGGTGTATAAGGCATAAATCTTGATTTTGTAAGTTTGTAAGGAAACACTGTGGGAAAAGGATTGTTGGGAGACACTGATTTTGAATTTCACATTTGTGCCATTTCCACCTAACTTGATATAAAAAATAATCAATTGAATTCTGCATTCAGTCAGATTCTTGTAAGTGGAACTGTTCTGGCTTTACACAGATATAACTGAGGACAGAAGCGAGTTCAAGGCATTGCAATGCAAAATTAAATGATATTTAGTCATATTAGTCCAGTTGCTTCAACTTGCCCATTGGCACCTCATTCAGAGGAGAACAGATAAGATATTGTCATGGTTAAACCCCAGCCAGAAACTAAGCACCACACAGCTGCTTGCTTAATCCTCCCCAGTGGGATGGGGGAGACAATAGGAAGCGTGAAAGTGGGAAAACTCATGGGTTGAGATAAAGACAGTCTAATAAGTAAAGCCGCACATGCAAGCAAAGCAAAACAAGGAATTAATGCACTACCCATGGGCAGGCAGGTGTTCAGCCATCTCCAGGAAAGCAGGGCTCCATCATGCGTAACGGTTGCTTGGGAAGACAAATGCCGTCACTCTGAATGTGTCTCCCCTCTTCCTTCTTCTTCCCCCAGCTTTTATGGCTAAGCATGATGTCATATGGTGTGGACAGTCACCCCCTTTGGCCAGTTGGGGTCAGCTGTCCTGGCTGTGCTCCCTACCAACTTCTTGTGCACCCCCAGCCTCCTCACTGGTGGGGTGGAGTGAGGAGCAGAAAAGGCCTTGACTCTGTGTAAGCACTGCTCAGCAGTAACAAAAACATCCCTGGGTTATCAACACTGTTTCCAGCACAAATTCAAAACATATCCCCATACTAGCTACTGTGAAGAAAATGAACTCTATCCCAGCCAAAACCAGCACAGATACCTACTGCAGCCTTGAAGGATATTTCTAGGTGGCGTTCTGGGGAGAGTGAGGAGAGGAGATGGCTACATAGGTACAATGAGTATAGTGTTCCAGTCCACCTTCAGGGCTACTCCAGGCCTTGCACGGCTCTGAGAAGATGGCAGGATTACTTTCCACATCTACAACGTCTTTTCATCATCAGCTTTCTGAATCTGCAGTTAACTCTTGTGGCAGTTGTGTAACTCTCATCTATGCTATCCCAACTATGAAGAGTTAATTTTTCCATCTTACAGAAAGTGACAGGTTAATCTAAACTTATAAGAAAAGTGATTGCATTCTTCACTGAATTTTGACTCTTCAGACTATGAAAAAAAGTAGTATTGAGTACAACAGTTATAAAAATGTAAAATCACTATTTCTTACCTTATTTGGCCTTAAACTGATCTATTTTCTGAAAAGTCAGTTAATGCAAAAATGTTATGAATGCCATTCTGGGAAATCCTGATTTAGTCTCGCAATTATATAATGCTAACAACCCTGTCCTTTACTTTTTACAAGAATTGTAATTTTTTAGAGAGTCATCATATGGATATGAAAAAAGAAAAAATTAGAATCAACTCTAATGAGCAGCACACAAGTGTCTCACCAGAGAGAAGGAATGCCAAATTATGCACAGAGGACAATAGTGGACAGAACCTTTCCATCTCCACTGAATTCAGAGGTGCCCTGAATGGACTTGCTGACTTAGTGTTGGTCAGCGTCACCAGCTGAGTTAGGAACCTACATTTGGTAATGGGACTACTTCCCACTATCTCTTCTGGAAGTGTATTTTTAGTTCTGGATGTCTAGAATGTCCTCAGCATCACCTCAACAACTAGTGCCAAATTGCCATTAGTTACCAAAAAGTTCTAATATGAGAAGCAATTATGGAAAATAAGGTTCTTGGCTGAGAGAAACTGATGTTATCATTAAAAAAAAAAGATCTGGCAAAGCAACAGTGGTAATGATATGAAAAGTAAATAAGCACAGGAGATAATATAAAGATGCTGAGTTGGGCAGGAAATTATTTCTAATATGAACTAAGTCTCTCTTTTATAATACTCATTCCACCAAAATGGATGCATTTAAATTGCTGTTTAGGTGCCCTTATTCATTGATGTTTACAGCATATTAGTTTAAATGCAGAGTTCATTTAATTGTGCTAATGAACAAGGTGTACCCTCAACCATTTTCTTTAAGCCAAATAAATGCTCATTTACAAAATCAAATGGCTTTCTTTTTGTAATTTCATAGAGGCATACAAAAAAAAAAAAGTGCTGATCCTGTGCAGGCTCAAATAAAAAGCTAGATGCCATGAAAGTTTAAATTAAAGACAAAACAGTTTCTCGTGCAGTATAAAATCTGTGACTGCCATGAAACAAGATCCTGCTTAATATCCATGCACTTTAATTCTCAGCAATAAAAGTTACAGAAGAAGCAAATTAATTATTATTTGATTAACTAGTTAAATGTGTTGTTATAAATAATTTAGAGAGTTTCCTTTTTCCTACTGGTAAATTCTTGATACAGAAAAATTACTTTAGTACCAATTATTTATAAATAGTTTTGATTAGAGCTTTCATATTTTCAATGAGTGTTTCTACTTTGAATTGCTGTACAATGAATAATTATGAATTTAATCTTGTAGTGAGAATTTCACATGTATAAACAATTATTTAATTCACTACAAAATAGATGAGGAAGCTGGCTAGGAGTGTAATAGTTCAGCTTCGTAAAATGGTTGCCTTGCTCTTCTTTGTCTTCCCAAATAGGGGAATGGCTATTTGATTTTTTTAAAAAAACTAAATGTCTTCAGGATCTTTTGTAATACAAACCAAACTTAAAGAGTTCTTCTTTAAATCTGCAAGCTCATATTATCTTACAATCCAATTTAATCCATTCTCAAAGGGCCCGATTCAAAGCTTTGAAACTAATGCCAATCAGTTTCTTCATTATTTCATAATAAATCACAGCATGATCAGTGAGTTCTGTGAGCCACTTCTGTGACTTCTGCATCCTCTGTCGAGAGTGCACAGGAAGCCAGTTCAACATATGACTTGGGGCATGGCATTACAAGTTAATGCAGTGAACAAAACCACAGAAATGAAACTTAACTGATGTATGAAAAAGGTGGGAGTGGATTTAGAAGTGCTGTAGTTTTTTAAAAGAACTTCCATTTAATGGCAGTAGTGCCAATGTTCTTACTGACTAACTTGAACACTGGCCCAGTATCTAACATGGCTGCCTCACGAAAGCAGAGATGGGGAACAAGAGAAAGGCCTTCCAGAACTGTTGTATCAGATTTCTCACTGACATATATCTCTGAAAGAGTATACTATATTTATAATTGTAATAAAGGTTCTTTCAGTTTTGTAAAAAAGAAGACTAATGTTCTTTAAGTTAGGGCTTTGTCCAGTAACACAGAATATCTCTGTTCTTTTTTTAGCAGTGACACACCTTTTAAAGGTGCGCTAGCAAACCAGAAAATTATTTATTACCTGTGTCAATCTCCCAGCTGTAAAATATGTTTAGCAATACAGGCAAAGCAGCAAAATGCCACATTCTCAGTATCTATTTTATGATGATGATGATGGAAAGAAACAGCAAGAGAAATGAATTGTGATATGAAAGTAAAAACTGAAAGTAAGTAAGTAGCAGGGGACAGTAAAGTGGAAAAGGACAGCAATTGGAGAAAAGGATATGAGGGAAGAGAAAAATGAAGCGAAAAGGAACAAGAAGCAGATGTGAAGCAACCTGATAAAGAAAGTAATTTGATAACAGACACTAATTTACAGTAAAAATATGAAGTCTCATTAAATACACAACTATCATGCAAAGGAATACTCTCACAAAACTTGTTTTGGCCGGATGCCTATGTTACCAAGTCCCATAAAACTCAATTAAGTTACATCTCCATTTTAAGGTCAGAAGGGCTCACCTAGTCTGACTTCTACTCCATATGCAGTGCATTTCACCCAGCTTTCACTCTACTGAGCACAGTAACCGTAGAGAAGGGAATACCTGGCATTTTTTTAAAATCTATTTTAAAATTCTACATTTTCCCCATATTCTCCACACCCTTTTGGAATATCCAAACCTTCAATTTATTGAAGGCACTAAGTATAGGCTTTTCTTTTTATGTGGGCAGAGATCAGTCAATGTGTTCTTAGATGAGTTGCCAAGAACTAAACTGTCTTTGAGAATGACTTGCTACAGTTTTGATTTTAAGCTCAAAACCTTTGTAGATGTTATTTTCCTCACTTAACACAAGCGTTCAGTGATAACCTGTGAATCCAATTACAATGTATTACTCAGAGGTTTTCAGTTTTCTTAATTTCTTTATAACCAACAAAAATGTTCCTTTAAGAACGTGAAGTACCTTTTAATTTATGAATTCATTTGAAGAGATGCCATCATTCCACTTACTACCCACGTGTTAAATGAGTACTTTTCAATTCATAGACTTCACCAATGAGCCTCAAGGACTTTTTTCCTTCCCTGCACATAATAGGACTTCCTACCTTCCTTTCTGTCCTAAACAGAAAAGTGAAGTCATTGCAAGCGTTTAGGCTCTAGGCAGTTTTTGGCCTCAAGTTTTTTTTCTCACAGTTCTTTCCTCCCCCCCGCTGAAGACGCAGTGATTGTACCTGTGATCTGCTGACATGTTGGTGCCTGCGCATGCAGGAACCTCTCCTTGTCAGTGAGGCTCTGCCTGGGCACTAAGTACAAGAGTTTTGATTACAGTGTGAGTTGAGATTGAACTCAGTACCACACGGCTGTGTTTCTTCTCCCGCACCATCATCTGAAATAAAGGCTGTCTGATCATCCGTGGATTTTTATCATTATTTAATCCCCAGACTTCTTAAAGTCCAAAGAAGAGAACTCACCGGCAGCTAAGAGTACTATGTTCTCAGCTTACTTTTGTACCACAGAGCCAAGTTTTGAGGTTTGAAAATGAGCCTTCTTCCCTTGAGTTTGCTTCCTGTTTGGTAAATGTTGCTTTTGCTCTTTTTGCTACTTCAGCAGCAGAAACCAGGGTAGG
This sequence comes from Egretta garzetta, assembly GCF_000687185.1. NCBI lineage: Eukaryota > Metazoa > Chordata > Aves > Pelecaniformes > Ardeidae > Egretta > Egretta garzetta. The sequence goes on from NW_009260410.1 coordinate 2,980,908, forward strand.
TTTTTTCTTATAGTCTGCTTGGAATAATCTTAGGAAATTGCCCCCACAAAGTTTATTTATTTTGGTTACCATTATACAAGCCAATGAATTGTCACCAGACTTTCAAGTTCTGACATGTTTGCATTTACACCAGTGGCTCTGATGTTCTGACTTGCCATATTATAGGCCAGTTGGAGTTAAGAGTATATTTTATTAATTGAATCCTACTCCATTGTGGTGGATCATAATAAAAGGGAAAAATCCTCATGGGCATCTAGAAGTACAAAGGTATAACTCTTCTGCTTATGTTCCACTGAGGATGCTGAAGAACATTCTGAACTAGAAAGATCAAATAGGGGGCTACAAAACATGCAAACTGACTAGATTTTTGTTAATAAAATCTTAGAAGGTTAGAGGAGATCCAAGTGTTCCACTGACTTTCAAGGGGCATGCATTAAGTGTTTAACAGATATTTCATTCAGAGCATTTTCCTGTGTAAAAATTACTCTTTTGTTTGTGAAATTTTTCAACTATTAGGCGAATCTTTATAATCTGCACTCTCTAGTGCCTGAAACCTCTGTTGGGACTTGCATTCATTCTTATATCCAAAATGATGTAATGAGAAAACAGCTAATGTGCTTAGTCCATTAAGGAACTAACATGGAAAACCTTGGAACACATATTTTTGTAATTAGCATGTTTGCTGACACAAGCTATTTGTGTGTTGATGGCAAGCTGCATCCTTATTATATTTTATGCAAAATGAGACTGCACAAAAGTACCTTTAGACCCGAAACACGTCTGATACCGAGCAACTTTCCTATCCTTTGGAAAGTGCCTAAAGGATGTGATTGAAGAGAAATTGCTTGGGTATGGATACCAACCTTAAGGTTAAATCTCAACTACAAGGATAGTTTATACCATCTTTTATGAGACTGTGTTGTGTGCCATTGCTTCTGCTGCAGGGTAATGTGATGGAGCACAATGCTGCTGCTGAAGTTGAGATATCCCTTAAGTGTCTACTGTATCCATTAGGCTCTGAAAATTGCAAATCACTGACTACATGAATTACTCTGGAACAGTTTAACATGTGTGTAGAGTTTTCGCTATCAAAAAGCTCTGGCGATTCCACATTAGAAAGTAATTTTCCATATGGCTTACTGGGAATTTAGGCACATAAACAGATACTCAGCAGTGATATTTAATGCAGCTTATTGAACAGGTTTACAGATTAGGGACATAATTTTCAGAGCTTTGTCAGTTTCTGTCTGAACACACTGATTATGTGCCTGGGAATTTGACTTTTCCCCTTGTATTTTATTTTCCTTTGTTCTCCATTTTGATGATAAAAGGTAAATGCAAAGGTAGAATTGTGCTGATGCAGTGGAAACATACTTCAGTGTAGTTTATAGAGAGAACCTCTGCAAGAAATAATGTTTATGCGATCATCTTGTCTTGCTGCAGATGTTTTAGATTAAGCTTCTTGCTACACAGTCTGCAAAAAATACACGAGCAGATACTATAATATGTTGCATAGGAAATGGATATGGAATAGAAGCTGATGTGAAATTACAATGAGCAATTTAAGTGCAGACACGGCAACATCTAGTTGTTTGCACTTAAGTGTTTATGAGCAGAACAGTAACTGAACACAACAAGGACCTGCTCCATAACCAGGTCCGCTGGGTGCCTTGAAAGTATATAAATATAATTAGCAACATATGGGGTATGGATTCATTTGTACTCCACTCAACAGCTTTGAAACATCTTTCTTTTGATAGAACGAAAACAACTGAACACAGCAAGTATATGATAGTGTGTGAATCTGTCACAGCCAAGGAATAAACATCCATAGTTTCATCTGTTGTGTGCCTCCTCCAAAAGGAGAGGGGAGGGCCTGCTGAGGATTCGCAGCCACGTACATACTCCCGTTCAGAGTCCTCAAGGAAGCACGGGCTGTCAGCACAGACATGATAAGGAGCGGTTTTGTCTTGCAGTAAGAGGGAGAGCTTATAACTACTATAACCAGTGTTCTCGCCACACTTACTACCCAAGTAATACCTTTCTCCAGGAGTAGAAATGTCCTTCTTTACTGCAAAGACTTTGTGGACTGCAGCTGTGTTTGATGTTGTATCCTATCAGTATACCTATCCACCATATAAAAGAACAGCTCTAGCTGCCCATGGATTCTCCAGTTTATTGATGTGCCTCTCAGAAAGGTTCCTGAATGGGTGCTATCTCAATCTCCCTTCTTCCACAGCCCTGGTATAAAAGAATAGGAGTATATTATCTGTGAGATCTGAGTCTGTGCTCTGCAGAGTGCTGGAGCATCCCAGCAGGATGGAAGGCTTCTGATCCACTTGATGCCTCCTGACTTCAGTGCTCAGTGAGGAAGGCTATCCAACTGACTGGCATGGTGGCACTGTTGGTCCATGACCTCTGGGCAACTGCCTGTCATGTCACATCTGGGGCTTTTGTCTTGGTTTTGGCATCCAGAATTTGGCCTTCCATAATTACTAAACTCTGGTTTGGAAATTTGGGTTTTTTCTCCTCCATAAGCAGATTTCCTGTTTCCTTTTCCCAAACCTGCTTTTCTTTGGTTTTGTTTTGGGGTTTTTTTTAGTACTTTTAAGTAAAATTTGGCACATGAAGTTCATCTTTTTTAATAATTGGCAATATTTCTCTGGTTAATGAAGGTCATGGCTAAGGTTCCAGGATTAGGTTCCAGTTAAAAGCTGCTCTACCAAGTTCCTCATAAATCATTCCCATAAATCACCCGGCAGATTTCTCTTCTAGTGTTTGTCGTGCTAACATGATTTCAATTCAGAAAGAAAGACAAATGTTATTAGGGCTCAATGAAGCAGATGCAGGAAAGGATCATTTAACATAACACTGATAAAACTGGCAGTAGGTTACATGAAATTTCTTGTCTGAGTTAAGCAAATGTCTTAAGTTTCTGTATTTATGACATTTTCTTTTGACTCATAAAGTTTGATGTGTTAATTTTATGGGTAAACAGATTTTTGTTGTTTTTTCCAACTTACTGTTAGCTTCCTCAGAAGAGATACTTCTTTTATGTATAACTTTTACAGCCTGATTGTGAGCTAACAGTATTTTTACATATAGTTCTTAATAACAGAGAGAGTTTTGAAGACATCTGAACATTAAAGACAAAATATACCACATTAACTGAATAATACTGTGGTAATTTGTAAAGCTTGATGTAAGCACAAACTAGTAATGGGATCTTCACCTAAGACTCAGAATATGGGCAGAGAGTCTAGTAACATGGCATCTTCATTTCAGTAAACTAATATCATACAATCTCATCGGTGACTGGTCTCATCCAAAAGAGGTCTATTCTTTGATGTCAGTGGATACAGGATCAGACTTTAAAGGGAATACATACACAATTATATTATAAAAGCCTGAGGTTCCTTTTTAATTTTACTTGAATAAAACACTTCAAGGTTTCTACATCCCTTTTGGATATGAACTAGTGTGAAAGGTTAAGATTTGGATTTTCTGTGTCTGAAATGCAATTCTGAAAATGCTCTCAAGCTTGAAATAGCTCATTTAAGAAACTGTAATGCCTTTTTTTACTTTGACTCTGTTTTAATATATGGTATATTTCAACTTTTTATTTTACTCTACTAAATCCTAGGAATTGGTCTGTATCAAAAGAGATGTAAGTATACACTTGGAACGGTACTTTATAGCTTTTCATATGATAGATCTGGCTTTATCAGTAGCAACTAGCGTTATCACATTCTAGTTACACTGACACAGAGAAACATAAAGACACTCCTCACAACAGCAAGAAATTATTTCAGTGTTTGTGAAATATCTCATCCTGGATACAATTTCTTAGAGGATCCATACAACAGGTAATTGATACTGCTTCTTCCCCTCGTCAGACACGACGCCTAATCTCCCATGAAGCAGCCTGAAAAAGGGTGTGCGTATTATGGGGCAGGATGCAGATGCTGCTTTTTCATGGAAAGATATACGCTGACAGAGCTCACTTCGATACCTTTGAAGAAAAGCAGCTGCAAGAACAAGGCCTATGGATGAATTCTTGAATGTCTTCCAGAGACAAAATGACCCAGACTGATAATCTGTACATTTCTACAGTGGCAGGAAATGCATATGTATGTCCCAGCAGTAATTCCCTCTCCCAGCTTTACAATTTTTTTCCTTATTTTCAGACTCATAGGTGATACTGTTAAACAGGCACAAACCTCTGATCTTTCCCAGAGTCTAAAGATTTCCAACTGCAAATCCTAGGAATGCTGCAAAAGTTATTAAATACTACACTGAAAGGGTTCTGCAAATCAAAAGATTTTGAGTCTCTAATGAATTTTCAAGCTGTTATCTTCCCTCCTTATTTGCACATTATCCTTTTTAATTGTCCTTCTGACTGCCTGAAAAAAATTCAAATTCAGAACAGGTATTTTCAGTCTCATCCAGCCTTAGTTGTTCCCCTATTAATATCTATGCAAAGTATTAATTACTAAATTGAACTTGCAAACATTTAAAAAATGGTTTTCTTCTCTCTTTGAAAGCATTTTATTCACAGTACAATTTCATTCATTAAAAGCATCTCAGGATACCTGCATTTTTTTTTTCCTCAGCCCCCAACAGACACACTAAATCTTATGCTTTCTTCTCTTACTTTTTGCTGCTCTGTGGAGCAGTCAGGCTGAGGATCCTCTGCATCCCTCTGGGAGTAAGGAAGGTGGCATGAAGAAGCTGCAGAAGGAAGACATGTGCAACTAGCAGGAGGGAAGGCTGTTTTGGGAACAGAAGAATTAATTGCTGGATGTTATGGGTGTGTGGAAAAGTAGGTCACCCTCATTTTTCAGACTATTTTAAGACCAGATAACTACTCACAAACCAGTAGTGCAATAAGGCCAGAGAGTTTTAATGGGGCTTTTGGAAAAATCATAGGCATCTGGACAAGTGGGAGAACTCACAGGGCGTGTGAGCGCAGCAAAGAGGACCTCATCACAGAAGGAACTCAACCAGGTTTTTGCTGGATATCCTGCCATATATGCACTCCAGTTTGTGCACTTTCTGATTGATCATAGTCTCATTCAGCTGACTTTCAGAGCCAACCGAATCAGGCAGTATCCTTTGCTCCTTAAACCACAAGCAGAGCCTCTCCCTGTCCCTCTCCAATGGAAACTGTTCTCTAGAAAATACTGTCTGATATATATTCTCTGGACTTGACTTTTTCCTTATAATGGTAATTATTTTGGCTATGCAAAACCTCTGTCTGTTTTTTCTCATTGAAATGTAGAAACATGACCACTACTATATCTTACTGGATTATTTTCTCCTTTTTCTTTTTTTTTTCTTCTTCTTTCTTAATGCTGTCTTGACACCCAGTCAATTTTCTCTACCTCTCTCCGAAGAAGCGACTCAAAAGGGCAGGAGCACGTGAGATAACTCCAGGGATAGTAAAGGAGAGATATTTTTAGTGTAAGGAAGACACAAAAAAGAATTAGTTTATTTCACTGGAGATCCATGAATGTCCTCAGCTTTGAGGCAGGCTGATGGTGTATCTGCTACATTCAGGACAGACACTTCAAAGTACAGAGACATTCTACAGCACTTCAAGGAATTTCCCCATCTGCAATTAATGCTGTGGAAGAAACACTCAAACACAAGCAGCACAGTGCTGCAGAAAATCTAGGTGGGATGTTTAACAAACCTTCCAGATTTATAAAGTAGGGAAATTATATTAGGAGTGTGGACTATTTGCTTCAACACAATCATTCATTGGGATAAGAGAAGCAGAACTTGCTGTATAAGTTTGTAATTGTTGAAATTAATAACTGAGGCTCATCACTCTCTGCAGTACTATACCAATTTACTGTGCTCTTTTATCTCAATTACTTTCTCTGTATGTCTTATATTTCTCTATTAAACTTCAGTAATTGTAACTCTATGGTAATAACATTGACATACTGAGTTTTATATGATGGGCTGTTTTACATTATTCTGACTGCCTTATTTATATTATAATTATTAGTGTCTATATAAATGTGATTCATTGAACTAATAAGGTATTCAGGCAACTGCCATAGCTCATTGGTTTTCTTTTCTAATGCAGGAATTTACCTTGCACTGGTAGTTGGATTCCCCTTCACTTTTAACGCTGGCATTTGTAGAATAAAGTCCTTCCACTTTAGCCCCATAATAATGATACTTAATACCTCATTCTATCTTGATTCCATTAAGCTGACAAAGCAAATGAGAAGTACTAAAGTTATATTTTCTCAACTGATCTGTTCTTTTGTTCAAAAGTACTTCCAAGAGCACACATCCCGCTTATCCCTGAAGAAGTGATAACTAAAACATGATTTCTGAGGTCAAGCAGTTAGCACTCTGAAATCTCATGTAGATTTTGTGTGGTTCATTAGCCATGCAGTTCTCCTCTGAGAGGAATTTGGGTAATGCCTTCTGAATGGCACAGTTGCTTAAGCCTTTATGTATCTGCAGAGTTGAATGAGTTCATGTCTCACACACTGTTTACCCTATCTGTCCTGCAGGGACCCTAGGCTGCAATCAGTTTTACCGCAATTTGAAAGTCAGTCAAGAATGTGGTAAATGAAGATGACACGTAATCCAGAAAAAGACACTATTGATTATACCCTCGTCTTGTTTGGGTGTTCGGCATGTAGTGGCATTTTAGCAGATCCTTCAAACTACAACTAGCACACCATCATTGGCTTATAACATAAAAAATATACAGATAGTAGATCTCATTGTAATAAAAAGACTGAGATAAGTAACACAAAACATTTCAAACAAATAAGTAACTATGGAATGTAAAAACCAGCTTACTCTATTTATGATTCCCCTCCTGTGCCCTGGTCTAAGGCAACTCAGTTGTCAGCCATTTCATAGAAGGAGATCAAGGCTTCTCCCTGGTGTAATAGGTTTGTTTCCAGTCGCTTCGCTTTCCAAACAACTATGATAAGAGGGATTTCGCTCCATCTCTCTTGTTATTTCTGAGCATTTGTTGACAGTAAGCTGTGTACAGCGCTGTGCGTTGGGATAACAGTATGTTATATTTTACGTTGGCCCTTTGTTCTTGGCATATATTGATTTCCTTTTTCCTAAGGTGACCTTCATATTCTGGCTGTGTTGAACATGAAGGGTATTTATTTCAAGCTCCTTCCTTGCATGCTTAGCTAAGACCTGCTGATGCTACGAGAAATTACAGAAGAATGATGACGTCAGGAGACCCCAAATTGCAAGTGTCCATGGGTCAGAGATTCCAGCGCTGCAATTCCAAGATGAAGTAAAACACACTTTCAAGGTTTTTAGTTTTCCAGCATCTGACTTACGTTTCAGATATTGATTCCAGCTTCTGGAAACAATCATAAACAGTGACACCACCATCTGGTGGGTAACACCTCTGTAAAATGTTTATCTTTCTATAGTCACAAGTATTTACATGGGATAAAGGATTATGTAATGGGAGTAAGGAATAGAATATAGAACCATCAAAGGTCTGTGTTACATTTTTCCCTTTTGTGGGTGTGATATTTTGTCATAGGGGTACAAATTCCCTGCTCTATTTATTGATGCAACACAGATGCAAGTACACTCCTTATTGCTGCTACTAACTACGTGGGTAGAACCCATAGAGAAGATGATCTTTGTACAGACAGTGACTGCTAAACTTTAGCAGAGCTTATGCCCTGCTGTAGTAATATCTAGAAGCACAGCCTCATTATTAATGCAGACAGTTCTGAAAGTAGGAGCAAACAGTAAGAAAAATGGCTATCAAGGCAATTATTTTGCAGACCAGGGAATAATTGCGGTATACCTAGCTGATTTATGTCTGTTTCTTTTCTGTCCTGTCCACAGAAGTACTTTGGGTATCTTCTCAGTGGAAAGAAAATGGACAAAATAAGAACTTAGTCAAAGAGCAGCTGTGTAGAACTGGGATCTAGGTCTGGAACACTAATTATACTCTAGGCTTAAATAATTTGCATTTTTACTGCAAAGTAGATGAGGTAGATGGTGGATAAAAGGTTAAAGTCTAGACTCAATTCAAAGTAACACAGACCCTCTTTTTCAGGCTTCGATTCAAGAATTTGTGTTGGTGGCTATGCAAGGATTGTACAGCCACTCCCAGACTACATTGGAAAGGAATGGGAAACAATATAGGTCTTCAAATGTTAGTTTCTAGGTAGGAGACTGTCACAGAGCTTCAGTTAAATCAAAGAGGAGAACCAAGATTTGACTCCTTTTTGTAGTGGCCCAAAGCGATATTAGGTACAGCTATCACCTGTGTTAGTATTACTAACAGAAGAATCTCAAAAGGTTTGGAGAAGTACTTTTCAAGGTCAGTAACCATGGAGCTGGTAAAAAAACACCACAGGATATTAATCAGATTTCCAATGCTTCTTGCTACCATGTGGCCAGGAAATAGGTAAGATTCTGGTGGAAATGCTGTCTATTCCTGGGTCTGATGGTTCTCGAAAAAGAAGCTGTAAATTACTCAGTAGTTCAACACAAAGTTTCTTATAATTTTCCAAGCTGATTCAAACACAATGGAATAAATTTATCCCTCTTGCAACTGAAGAGATTTGTTGTACTATATACACTGTTGTGAAGCTCTCCAGCAGAGAATAAATAAACCAAATCTGTAAAAAAGCCAATGCTCCCCAAAGACCTCATTTCCCAAAATGTAAATATCCGTTTATGGATGAATAGACTTTCTGTCATCGCAAAAGTAAAATTACTCTCTTATTTTCAAAGTGCTATCTAGTTACTGTGCAATATGCAGTCCACCCATGAGTAAATATCGGGCTTCTGCACCTAAACCTGCCATTTCTGGTGTCCTAAAAGCTGCTGTTTTTGTAGTGTCTCCATTACTGCCTATCCTGAGCTTTGAATCAAAAAAGGTGCACATTCCAGTTCTTCACAAGCTCAGATAAGGAAATCAATTTTACTTCATGAAAGACAAAACTATTGGACTGGAAGATTAATGAACAATTCCAGTTGCTTTACAGCAGCAGAGTCTCAGTGATTGATCCCAAACCAGACAAAAGGCTTGTACTGCATCACAAAGCTGAGATTCTGTACAAAGAGAAAGGGAGACCAATAGGTAATTTGTGCGTGTCACAAAATTGCTACACAGTTCAATATAACTAGCATTTTATGCAGGAAAGGCCCAGAAATAGAAACAAACAGTCTCTAGCAAACTGGAGGATAAAAGTAGGAATGCTTGTCCAGTGCAAGGGTGTAACTCGCTTCTCTTCCTTAGTCCTCCGCAAGCACTAAACCAAGCCTTAAAACAGCCTTTGCCACATTCAAGCAAGAGAATTAAGTAGATTCTGTGATTACATCTGAAAATTATTTTTGTCTATTTTTCTGTGAAGATAAACTGTAATTATCTACATAATTTAAAATACATTGACGATGTAATTATATTGCAGACATTCTTGCAGTGTTGATATTGTCCTTCTGAACAAAGTGATCTTTGAGGACTCTTCATTTGAATGGCTATTTTAAATTAAAAAAATTAAATAAATGGATGCAAAACAATAATTTAAATAAACATTTTAAATGAATGCTATTGGGTTGTCAGCTTCATGTTTAAAAACGTACATTAAAGCCAAACCATCAGAGCAATGCAATTAAGATATGGCTTGCAGATGTAGCATCTATAAATCATATTTCAGAAAAAAGTCCCTCAAGAATAGCCTTTAAATTGCACTAGAAGCAAGCCCTAGCTGTTGTTTGCCAGTGCTAATTTGGTGTGTTAGTGTTTACTTGAGTCAAAGCATTCAGATCCAAATCCTAACTTCCCCACAATCGAGAGTGTTGCTTTGTTCTTATGCTTTTTGTATATTTGCTACGTCAGTCAGTTTTTCTTTGAAGGTTCCTCCTGCTAGACTCGTATTATAAAGACAGTTCTGCCCTCTTTCTCCTTCTTGTGAATCTCACAGGCAAAATTTGTGGCATTGTCTTGAGATACCAGCAAATGTTTAGTACATCTTGTACAGGATGCACTGGAAAACTTCAATTTGTGTAAGAGAATGCATCTGAGAACTCCATTCTCATGTAAAAAAAAAATGCCATAGTTTATTATGGGCATATCAGACCTTTAAGTCATAACAGGGAATGAATGTTCACTTTGGTTCCTATGAAAAATAGGTTGATACTGTTGTTTCTGTGTATTAGTGTATCATGGGCCAGTTTTCTTTTTAGTGCTGAAAAGGCCACATGGACTATTGCTAGCATTTCCTGCTGTGATATGTCCTCACTTTCCATCTTTTTGATTTTACAGGGGAAGAACATACTGTGAATTCTGGGACAGGTGCAAGAAACCATATGTCAAAATCCTTTCACTTATAACATGAGTGACCACATGGATCAGATCAGAGATTTACGTGGTTTAAAGACCATTCATCACATACAGCCATTGCTCTAATGCTGCTGTAGCTTGAGTAAGTGGGAGGATGGCCAGGGAAGAGAGAAAGAGAAAGGCAGTGTGGTTGGTCTGACTCAAGTACACCTAAGACTAAACCAAAACAGGACTGGTACCTGGAAGGACACCTTAAGCCACATTTTGCCTGGAGCATGCCTAATATCTGCCTGACAGTTGAGGAATCAGATACAATCTAGAAAGCCACGCCTGGCTTCCTACAGGTGTCCGGCATGCTTGAGGTTCAGTTTACCACAAACCATTTCTTAACTTTAATGGCTTTAAGTAGCAATGCGTTTGAAAACTCAGTGGGCTATATGGTTTCAAAACCAAAATGCTAGAGGAAAAAGAGAACTTGGGAGGGTTCTCATCCTACTCCTGTGTTTGTTGCTGCGTTTGAGCAATTTTAGGGCACAGCTCTATAACCTCACTGATGCTTTGCTGAAGTTAAAAGGGTTACTATTTTAAGGATTGCTTACTTGTTGAAGGGTTGCTTGTTAAACATAATCACTGATACATATCAAGAAAATATTTCATTAATTACGTGAGAAAGCACTATTACCCATTTAAAGTTAAATATTACAGAAACTGGACTTTCTATATAGAATGTCTGACTATGTATGAAAAATTACAAAGAACAAGAATTATTTTTAGAGTTGAACTGGTATGTGAGAGCAGTGAATTGATAATGAGCTTTTAGTCTGTCATTTCACATGAAACATCTGAGGCTACCTTTCTTGCTGTTGGCACATAGTTACTATCCCTAGCAACTATTTCTGTCAGGACATCATATGGTAATGAATGCCATGAAAGTTGACTTAACAGTTATACGATGTATTCTATATATAGCAATGGTATATAATGACAGAGACACTAGAACGGAGAAGTTAAAAATGATAGAAAACAGAAAAGATTATTTTAAAATGGCTTACAAAGTTCAATTTAATACTCAGATAACTTCTCCCTTCACTATGAAACTTGGATTTTACAGGAAGATATGTTTTGACCTCATTTTAGAACAAAGAGGAATATATTTTAGCAGATGTTAAGTTAACTTGATCTTCAGCTAATAACCATATGGTGCTGAACAGCAGGAGGTATATCCAATGTCAGCAGAGCTCATTGAAGGTGTTGTAATCCTAGCTGTATACAGCACATTACGTAGAATGTAAAGTACCTAAGCATTTTTCAGTATTGATTTCAATACCATGGTAATTAAGAACAGGTGCATATAAATTAGAAAAGAGGCACTCTAATTGTTACTAATGAACTCCTTTACAATAAGAACTTTACATAATGAAATGCATAATTAAACATTAATGACCAAGATCATTACTGGCAATTTTATTCCACTTACACATGATTTTGGCCTTACGTGAAGCCTAATGTTTTAGTAAAGCTGTCATTCATGCTGCTGCTCTTTTGTTTGCCTTACAACTGCATCATATTCTAGCCTTGAAAAGTCTTCTGGATATTGATTTCTAATATGGATTTAAAGGAACACTGCTTCCAGATTCAATCCTGCTTCTAGCACTAACAACACAGGTGGCAACCTAGTAAATTATACCATGTATTATGATGAACCGTGAAATCTGGTAAAAAAATTTTAAAATGCACTTTGATTTTCTCTAGCTACTTTACAGTCACATTTGACATTTTTCAGCTTTCCTTTTAAGTGATTATTGTTACTGGAGTCAACATCCTGCGCCCTTTTCCTTTCCATGTCAGCCACTGAGGAAGACAATGATGAAACAGCTGTTTTTCCATGGCTGCAGTCTTATCCTTTGAGCTCAAGCCTAGTCTAGCCTTTTATTATCATAGCCTTGATACAGGATACTTTGGGAGTAAGCTGCGTGAGACTTTGCCAGGAGGCTGCACTAGAGCTAGCCCAGCAATCGGTGAAATTGGACCAAACAGCAGAAGAGACCTTTAACCTGCTTGTGTGCTATAATACCTGTCTAATCAAAGGAAAAAGATAACTCATGTTTCACTTGAGCATCTGTAGTTATATTTAGGTAGTGGAGGAGGTTGGTGTCACAGTAACATTTCTACTTGGTCACTGAGAAATGCCAATTACACAGTGAAAAGCAAGCAATATTCCTAGAACTGTTTTTGTCCAAGCTTTGTGATAAGGAGTTGCTTTAATGGCCATGTTTCCAAAGAGCTATTTACAGTGTACTACCAGCTAAAATTCAGTAATATCTTTAAAAAAGATCCCATTGTTTGTCCTTTACTTGTTTTCTACAATTGTTTAGGATATTAAAAGGTTGGGTTTAAAATATTAAAGCTTATTTCCTCTGTAACGATTATGAAAATTAGCAACAGAAGAATCTCCAAAGGTTTGGAGATAAACTGTCTAAAGCTCAATGGCTGTGGACTGGGTTAAATGGACAGGCCATTGACCAGATTTCCAGCACTTCTTCCTATAATGTGATCAGAATATGGTGTTTCTTACCAGATTGTTACTTAACTATTTATGCTACCACTTAAAAAGAAGCTCATCCAAACATAGTGGATCACATCTACTCCTCTTGTAATGCTGCATAAGCTATCTATCTTCTCTGTTTTAGAATAAATCAGTCAAAATCTGTTGATTTTTTTGTGCTTTTACATGACCTCCATTTATTTCCCAAAATGCAAATACACTTTTTTTCCCCATTGTATGGCATTTCTACTATGGCTTTTTTTTTTTTCATTTTCAGTCTCCATACAATACTTGCTATCTCTTCTGAGATTTATAATGTGCAAAAACACAGCCAGAATTGCAAAAGAACCTTACAAGATTAAGTGACCAGGCAAATAAAATGGCAGATGAAACTGAATATAAATAAATGAAATGAAAGATGCACAGCAACCATGCACGAAATCATGAGTTCCAAGCTGCATGTTATGACTTGGAAATCTTGGTGTTAGGACAGTGATGTGAAAAAGGCAACTTAGTCCTCAGTAACAGTCAGAAAGGTAAACTGAAAGAAGGTACTGTTCTAGTGCCTGCATCTCAAAAAAGAGAACTCTAGAAGTGGAAAACATTTGCCAAGCTACACTAATCTCAAAATGCTCCAGGACTGCAAATGATTGCAGGCTGGAAAATACTAGTTGTACATATACATACAATCTACCTATTCCTACATTCTTCCCTTGGTATCACAGGCAGAAAGAGACCTTTGGTATGACCTAGTGCAGCCCTGCTACATTCCTATTTTCAGCAACAGAGAGAGAGAGGGGATATTTGTATATGAGGAATATAAAGGTTAGTGATGGAACTATGACCGAAATTCTTCCTTCATTACTAACACAATGGGGGTTTGCTGTGTCTCTAAGCAGTGCTTACCTTGCTCTTGCTCTGGCTTTAGCATGGCTGAACTGTGTGTGTTACCAGGATCAATATACTTGTTGCTGTTCCTTCCTAGAAGAGAATTTGAAAATTGTCAGAGTGCTTCTATTCCTTAAGATTGCTAACATATATAGACTGCAGAATGAAGAAAACAAATTGAAGTTTGATCAGTTTGATCTCTGTTTGGCTTGCTGTGGACCAGCTGACCCTTCAATTTTTTGCTTTTACAATACTAAATGTACTCTCATGCTTATGCCTATTCTTGTCACGTCTTTTGGAAGGAGAATGACTCTTTGTTCATAACCATTTTCTACATAATGTATATAATTTATATATCATATAAAAAAAAGTCTATTAAACACAAAACCAGGGGCAATCCCTTCAGGAAGTTTCTAAGGAAAAGACTAGGAAATTGGGAAGGAATGCCAAGGAAACTGCCCCTGTATTCTTACCCAATTTCAACGCTCTTCATTTAGACATCTGCTGCTAGCTGTTGTTAGAGACTTTTGGTCCATCCTGTGTGAGTTCAGTCTCATGAGCCTCTCATCACAGAATCTATGTTTGTATAATAACAGTGGCAAGCAGCACTTGCAGAGTCTTTTACGATTCCCAATAACATGAGATAGTATTTTCTGATAAGAACATTGACATATAATAATAATTTAGATAATAACTATAAATGCCTCAGTTCTATTTCAGCATCTTAATTAACTAAATTTTCTTCAGAAGAAGAAAGAGATTGGGATCCTGCTCATTTTGAGAGATGCAAAACATCCTCATTTCAGTGGGTGGTTTGAGTAGGCAAAGAACGCAGGAGCTGGCTTAGAAAATAGGTGTAGAGAGCCCATCTGTAAGGGAGTGGTCAGCTCAATCTCCAGGCGCATCCAGTGCTCGGCAGCTGGTGCCAACAGAGTCAGTGCCAGCTTCAGTGATGGTTTCTGATTAGGCAGCCCACGCTCATTGGGAAAGATCAGACCCTGGAATTGGCTTGTGTATTCTGCAGGGAACCAGGGCAGAGAATAGGGCAGAAAGTTGGTAACAGGGAGCTGGCAGCTCTGGCTGCTGAATGAGTGGGTTGATATAACTGGAGCTGTCTCAAGGCAAATGGCTTCATTCCTTGCTATAATGAATTTCAATAATCAAGCCTAGAAGTCATGTGTGTGCATCGCTGTTGCCAAATTACAGCCTGATAAGAAAGGACAATCTTCTGGTCCTCTGCAGAAAGAAGCTGACATTTTAGCAGCCACTACTGTGGATATTTAGATGCAGCAAAAAAGATCTTCAGACAGCACATTTCTTAGGTGAACAGAGGCCACATACCTCTGGCATAGTGACTTAATTGTGTTTATGCTAGTTTTCTACCAGCACCTTTCTTTTTCTGTTCAAATTCAGTCACATTCTTCAATGGGGTTCTAATAAATTTCAGTTTGCCAATGATATTTTAAGGTGATACTCTTTCCTTGTTCTTTGTTGCTGCCCCTGCATTGCTGCTTTTTACAGAGCATCATTTCCAACAACAGCTTCATACCAGTGAATTAGGGAAAGGAAAAGAACTGAACCTCTCTGGACTTCTTTTGTGAAGGGCTGAGGGGAACAGCTGGCTTTCCCAGCGTTTTCTGCTCAAAGAGGAAAGATTTGAGCTATCTGTATTTTTCTCTAACTGACAAATGTCTGAGGTTCTTCTGCTGGTGAATAGTGTTGGATACTAGACTCATCAAAATAAGAATGATGCAGTACTTGTTATCACTGGAAAAATGAGTTTAAAAATGTTGTTGACTTTTGGCGTGTCTTGAAAGTCTATCTACACAGAAAACAAAGTTAAAGCAGTATTACTTTGATATGCTTGTATAAAGCAACAAGAGGAAGATGTGCTGCAGTAGGGTGCCTCTTCTCTTACATAAAATCCCCAAACTTTAATTTTATTCTGGAAAAAAATCATTCCAAAACAATTTTCCATCAGTGATCCCACTTTAGAGCTTCTTGTGCCTCTAGCAGATGTAGATCAAAGTTTTATCCAAAAGGAAATTAAAATAAAAGCAACTGCCTAGCAATTTTGCCTCAGAGAAGAAAAGCAGCTACATGTTTTAAACAAAAATGTATATACCACAGGGAATTTACTGGGGAAAAACACATTTTAAACTTAAGGAGGAAAAAGCACCTTCAACAATGTCATACGTATTGGAGTGTATGTGTATCTTCCAAGTCAAATCTGCCTAATCTCCTAATAAAAAAAAGGTTTTAGTGTTATCAGCAAATGGAAAGATGACATTAATACAGACAAAAAAGACAGCGTATTCTGATCATGCCTGAGCCACCACAAAACTATTAGCTCTGATAATGGAATTTTTAATGTTGATCGTTACATAATAAAAACATATCTAGATTTGCAGTTTGCTGGGGTTCTGTAACACAAAAAATCTTGTACAAACTATTGGTTTATGCAAATTTTCTGTATCTCTGAAGGTCATTTTACTCTCTGATTCTCCTTGGTCACTATATTCAGTACTACTTCTGTGCTTAACGATCAAACTTGAGTGTTCTTGGGTGCCTGAATAGTTCAGTGGCATGGAATAAAAATAATACCCTAAGTAACAAACTTTTACTTTTTTGTGTTTCTGTGTGACTAAATTCTGATTTTAGTTATATGGAGGTAATCTCATTTAGCTGTCTAAAAGAAACGTATGCTAATTCTGAGCTGAGGCGTTATTCAAGTAAAATGAACTGCAATAGTTTGTTAGTTATTCTCTGACTCATTAGAAGCAGTACTTTCATGTACTGAATCTGAAGAAA
This sequence comes from Egretta garzetta, assembly GCF_000687185.1. Lineage (NCBI taxonomy): Eukaryota > Metazoa > Chordata > Aves > Pelecaniformes > Ardeidae > Egretta > Egretta garzetta. The sequence continues at coordinate 2,997,464 of NW_009260410.1, forward strand.
TATTTTAGATACACTGAGCTTTATTTAAGAAATAATGTACTTCAATGGCAAGGGCACCATATCTATCACTATTATTATAGTCATAGGAATAAGCAGATTTGGAAAAGCTCAGTGTCTGGAGCAATTACGCTTTGTGATTTCTGGGACTTTTGTATTTGGAAATGTATCTTGCCCAGGAAAGCCACTTGGAATTAAAAAGGGAAAGCAGGTGATATTACAATGAAAACATTGGTGTGATTAATTACCATTCATAGTCAGTCAGATAAAGTGCCATGGGCACTCAGAAAGACACACACACTATTCTAAAAATACCAGTCCTTTCTGCTGTGTTGTTTCTAAAAGTCTGTAAGAAAAAAGAAAATGTTTCTAAAACTCTTCAGAAGCTGAAATTTTGCAGTTTAGACACCAAAAATGTCCTGAGAAACAAAGGTTATTATTATTCTGGCAAGTGTTAGGAGTGCCAGTCATACTTGCAAATGGTCAGGAGATTAGATGAACAGAAGATTTTGTGTTATACCTGTGGAAATGCTTTTTAACTCAATTATGAAATATTGTGAAACTAATCTCAGAGAAGCTAAGGCACCATTCAGGAAAGCAATGAAGTAAGTATTGAAATTCACATTGTTTTTACACTTTTGCAATACAAGCAAAAAATATAAACACCTACTGAAAGTTAATGCAGACTGAAACATGATTTTTGCTGAACAGGGCAGAACTTGGGTCTGTACTGCAATAAGTAAGCTTCCACCCAGAGGAAACCTTCCTGTTTTGTGAGCATGAGGGTCAAACACTTTATTTAGTCTCCACGGATAAAATGCTGTATGTTAAATACGCTGGTGCTAAAATCCAAGCTGCGCCCCCATTCAGACACTATGTTATCATCTCAGCATCAGTGATATACAGCCACTTACAGCACTTATCCTTCCCCCTCAGCTTTACTAGAAAATGAGGTAGCAACAGCAAGCACTCAAGAGTTTGAAAACATCAGAGATTGCCTTGCTTTTTATTATACACATATTTTCTAGGAAATGTATGCCTGCTCCTGCATCTACTGGGCTTTATTTGTAAACTTTCATCTGAGGCACAAAAGTGATTTAAAACTGGCAGTAACAATCTGAAATGATAATACTAGTAAATTAAAAGATCTTTCCACCCTGAAGAAGAACAATGCCTTTCACAGTGACAGTTAAATACATCTGTAGGAGTGCAGCCTTGTTCAGAGAGATGGAAAGAGGACCACCTCTTCTTCCTCCCATTCTGTGTATCACATCATGCCTCATTCTCAGTCTGCCACCTTCTAAAGGTTTTCTTCACTGTGGGATCTTCATAATTTCTGGGCTGTGCCACTGATGATGCTTTAGAGTATCTGGATCTGAAATAAGACTTATGTCATGTCTGACTTCCACCTTTTTTTTTTTTTTTTTTTTTTCTAAATTAGAAAACCCACCCAGATTTCTTTTAATGGCCACTTTTTGGACACCCTCCCAGTGGGCTGCAGCTCTCTGTCCATCCAGAGGCAGGCTAAACGTGGCAATCACTGCTGGTCTGTGTTCAGCTGTAGGTTGAGTTACCTCAGTTCTCCTCTTTGCAAGGCAAGAAAAGGGCATTGCAAGACTCTTTACCCATTAGCATTGCTATGTATATATCACCATCCTCTGTATCAATCATGCAATTAACCAAGCACTTCCCTTGATTCAGAGCCATGTCTAAACCGTGCTAGTTCTTTCTATATTGTTCTTCTAAGATATTGTCTGTCCATTGTACCTATCTGCTCCCTCTTGCTATTTCATTTGAAAGCTTCTTCAGACCAGGAGCTGCCTTTTGGATCTGCATTACTTCAACCTGACAAAATCGTGTTTACTATCTCCATTTCCAGGTTCAACACTGGCTTCAGGGGGAGGAGTACTTGTCTTCCTCTTATTTGCTTACACCATTTCTCTGAACAGAACTGAGATAGAATACCAGCTCCAAGTCCTGTTAGATTCTGGGTAGACTGCTTTAGGTAAATAAGGTTCCTCTTTAAAAAAATTGCAGACCAATACAATAACTAGATCAGTTTGTGTTGTTGAACACCACATTGACAGCATCTTTACAGACTCTCCTACCTTTCAGGAAGCCATAGAAATCTATAAATTATTTCAGTGATAGATGGTATTTTAGACAGACAATGAAGAAAAAATGTTGAGCTGACAGACAAATAGCAAGATTCTGCCAGATATTACAGCTGTTTGCATGGCTAGCTGTTTGAGTAGTAGAAAAATGAGTCTGTCAGTTTTATTACTGACAACTGCATAATTCACTTCCTAAGTAAACTCAATTAGAGGGGAAAGGCCTAAAGATAGATTGTGGTCTATAAAAGGATTAGAACCTGGTAATTGTGTAATGGAGAGTAAGCAGCTACTTCTGTTATCTTAGAGTAGCAAGAGGTGCTTGGTAAAGCAGTTATTCAATGTTAATCATGGACTACCTTTGTGACAGAGCATTGCTTTCCATGATTTATCCAACCAGAGCACAAATGTTGTTAAATAATTGTCATGAGTTTAAGAAATATATGCAGCTTGTCACTGTTTAATTTAAATCCAGGCTCTGCTGTAGAGCTGGAATAATCTTCTGTATCTTCTTTTCATAGCCTGCTTTATAAGAAAAACCTACTATTTCTTTTCATAGCTCTCTGGCAGAATTCTGCAGTGCATTATATCAACAGAATGTCAAGGAGCTGTATTTCCTATCTTGAGCTGCATTTCCTATAAGGCCAAGCCTTTTGTGTTGTGGTGAAATTCAGAACTGGCCTAAGAATTTTTCCAGGATATCTGCTCATTTAACCTTTAGCAAAGGAGAAATAGACACTTGCCTCTATTTTCTGTGAGTGAATCTTGTGTAACTGCCCCAGTGCTGATGAGCAGTAAGCTGCACTGCTATGTATTCTCTAAGTAAATAATGGTGATTTTACTTCGATGTTAATGTGCAATCTCCAGGCATATGAGAAGGCAAGTGACAAAGAACAGAGAAAGATTTGGAGGGGAGCAGAAATTATCAGATCTCAAGGTGCTGCAGGAGCACAGGGAGCTGGTCAAGCACTTGGGTGAAGTGTTAAAGAAGAGAAGATTTGAACAAGGATCAGGACCAGAGAAGGGCAGCCAGACTGGCAGGGAAGGCAGGCTTGAAATGGGGGTGGAGCTACTACAACATTTCAGTTCCCACTTCCTTGAACTGAAACTGGGTTCTAGATTTCAATTATGGGAAAACAGAGAGAAAAAGACATTTCTGTTGCCACTTTTTTCCACAAGTCTCTTCATTATTTACAAATTGATCACCATTCTTTTGAGGTGTAGCTCTAAAAACATACCAAGAGCAAGCCACCCACTAAGCTAACATATGCAAGATTAGGGGAAATTCCATACTTAGGGGAAATGGAAACATTTTTTACACAGCTTTAATTGTTGGCTGCTTGAGATTGCTTGGGGGCTTAAGACACTAAATTAAAACCCAAAGAAATATAGCTGTGGGAAGAGAACAGTAAAGATCTGTTATATGCAAATGCATCACACCCCTGCTCTGTTTCACTAGCTATTATTTCCATATGCGTGTGCATGTAGCAACTATAAGAACTGTATATTATAGTAAAAACAGTTACAAAAATGTCTTTTCACTCATGTTTTGGTAACTTGAACTGAGCATTGCACCTCTTCCTGTTTACATGATCAGAGAGAGGTTCACATGTTTGAAGTAGGTTCCCTCTTAGAGGACACAAAAGCCAGATTATTCTTGCACGCTAGAAAAAATATTTCATGTTTCAGCTGTGAAGAACAAAGAGAAGACATTTGAAAAATAAACCTAGCAGAATCCCAGTTGATTTGGATTTACTGCAGGACTGTACAGGGATTTACATAATTTTTGAGGAAAAATTACTGTTGAAAGCCATGAATTATAACTCTAAGAGCTGAATACAACAGACTGATTATTCAAACACAGCTCAGTCAGAGAAGCAATTTGATCACAGGACAGAATTTTAAATTTGGATTTTTTAATTCAAATTTAAATAAAGGCTCTCAAAATCAACAGCATTTGGGTACTATTACAGACATGTGATTAATATATACTTTAAAATATCATCTATTTTTCTTGCAGATTTGAGATTTATCCACTAGGGATAGGATACACTAAGAATAGGACAGATCGGTCTTCACTGTGAAATTTAGATCTGGGTCTAAACTAAGATTAGATGTGTTTAGACCTGAGTTTTGATGTAGTTCTTTACAGAAATAACATTCAGTTGATAAACTGTGATTTGAATGCACCAGATTTTGATGACATTTATATTCAGACAAGTTTCTGCATGACATGAATATTTCAGGACTACAGGACCTGAGTAAACTCAGACATATGTCTATACGCAACATGTAAAATACTCCCCCAAATACTTGAAAGTTGCATCAGTTCATTAGCTTAAAAAGAATCTTGTAATCTTGAGTTCTGTCCACAGAATTTCATAATTGGTTTACTCAGGAAAATTTAAGGATCCACTTAGGGAGCACAACACTGACTGTCAAAATATTAGTGAATCAGAAGTACAAAATATAGCTTATTTTTTATATGGTCTTAATATTTTTTATTTCTGTAATAACTTCAGAAAACTCAGTTACTCTTTTACTTTCTGTTCAACAAATAATGCACTAGATGTTAAAATGTCTGTGTCACACAATGCATTTAGGTGACTGTCTCCTATATTGACCCTGAATTGAAATGAAAGACAGTCTTGCTAAAATACTTAAAATAGCCACCTCAGCATTTTGCAGAACACTATCGTATGAATAATATTGATATTCTGTTTCTCTTCAAATAGAATTAAAGAAACCAAAGACCAAAATTCAGTTCATTCTCTCTAATGCCAAAAATGCCTTGTGAAAAGCACTCTTTTGCAGAACAAACACAGAATTTGGAATTTTTACAGGAAATCCAAGTAATCTTTTCAACCCTATATCCAGAAGACAGTATAAGATTGGGAGAAGAAACACAATCCAGATTCTGGATGATGAGAGGACATACAGACAAAAAGACTTGCTCTCCCTTTATTACCTCCACTTATCCTGTACTCCCCAGTTACCTCCCACTCTGCAGTCCAAGTGTTTTGCCAGCTCTTCATCAGCCTTCCTTAAGGACAGTTGGCAACTCATCTGTTATTACCATGTCTGCATAAATAAGTTTTGTTGTTACTTCCAAATAACTCCACTAATATCAGTGCTCCATATCCTGTTTGTCCTCCAAAATGTGGCAGGGAGGTTTTTTCTTCTTCTAATCTCACCGAGCTGCCTTCCTTCAGTATCCCTGCCATAAATTAGTAACTCGAAATCATCAAAGCCTGAGGGTTTTACCGACTGATCAAGTATTAGAGAACAGACCCTCTATGTCAGACCCCTTATCTGACTGCTGTCTAAACACAGTATATAAATTGAAGCATTACATCTCTCTGCCACTCACAGTGGAAAGAAATGCATTGAGCTGGCAGCGGGAGCACACTAACATTACTTCTCCAGACACTGAAAGAGAGCATCAAAACCTTCTGCCTGTCTCCTAGACTTAACACCTTACATAAAGACTAAAAATCACCGACTGGAAAAAAAATGTCACAACATAAAGCTGTTTTAAAATGCTAGTGCTAATGCTTTTACTATATTACTATATTATGGACTGAAATAAGGAATAAGAAAGCATTAACAAAATGTTAATTCTAATAACTAAAAATTCTGGGCTAAGTAGTTATTTCTGAATTATAAGTAATGAATAGATATAATCCAAAGCAATAGGGAGCACATTAATCAAAACCCAAGAGAATTAATAACATGTCCAGAATTAGTGACAAATTGAGACCTATGGAGAGATGTTTTTATTAAAAATACATTGAGTACAAAAATGCCTTTACTACTGGCCTGAAGGCCCCCTCTATCTTTCACTCTATTTAAAAAAGGTATTAGTGCTGCTGTTTCTAACTATTCTCGCTATACATTACATGAAATTGAGTGCTTTCACATCTAACAATGGGTTTAAATATACAAAAAGTGCACGCAATAACAGAAGTGCTTATGAGACTAATAGCAATAAAACAACTGTCTTTGTAGGTCAGACAATGAATGTATAATATGCTGTGCTGAAATGCAATTAAAATGGTGGCTTTGCCAATTTTTCACTTATTTTAATTTTCAAAGAAAATGCTCCTGTATTAAAAATATTAGTCTGATGACAATATGATGTAATTTATTGCCTTTAAAGGAATGCATTAAAAATATCCAGGATTCATTTGGAAAAAATGAGATTGACAGCATCAGCTTCAATTCCATATAATTTTTCCTTTTCATATTGTTGGAAACCATTATTCATACTGCTGTGCCTTGTTCTGTATATTTTGCAACTCTCTCTTAGAGAAGATACATTTCCATGATGGTTGAAGAAATTCCTGTGAGAATGTATTTCTTAACGGTCTCTCTTGGGTGCTATGTAGTATAACTAACTTCTAAGATCCTCCAGTGAAAGACAGTCTAGTAAGACATATTACAGACTGCTACTACTAATAGACAAAGAGAATTGACTGTAAAGTTGAACGAGACAGAATTCTATTAAAAGAGAAAAATAGCATACAACATCTTTGCTTCAATGTAATACATGTATGGACAGTGGCACATGATAAATGTCTAAATTACATTTTACTGTGTACTCTCATGCATTGATATTTACCAGGGAGTAGCTAACTGTTACAAATTCACACCACATTTTGCCCCATGCTATTTTGCTCTTACATCCCAGAACAAAGCATGTTTAAAATACAGTTGATTCTCATGTTAAATCCAAAACACAGCACTGTGCCTGCTACTAGGAAGAAAATTAACTGTATCCCAGCTGAAACCAGGACAGCTACATAGAAGATACTGAGAAAAATTTACATGTGTGCACAGGACACATCTTTGTTCCCTTGCTTTACTGCATCTTGATTCACAGGATACTTGCACGCACGTTCAAAACTTATGCCTCTTCAAATGTTTATCTGAATTATAGATTGTTCTGAGCAAGACGTTTGCCAAATGAGTAGCACATGAATTGAGAACTGATCTTAGGGGAAATAATATGTAAGAGCAGTACTGCTGGTAGAAGACAGTTTAAAACATTCATAAGGCTATTGAAGAAGGCTAAGCAAAAATTTCATGAGGATGAAGTGTTCCTTCGAGAAAGAACCTGTTACTGTTAAGCCAGCAGCTAGAATGAGTAACATACCAGCTGTTCCCGTTAAATACCACACTTTATCTATCTTGTTTCAAAAGAGTCTGTAAGTTTTTGATATTCCCTAAAGGATTTTTGTCTGTATGTGGTTGTGTCTGAGTGAAATCAGCAAGTAATTTGGTGGATCGTCATTCTGTGTGCAAGACAGAATGGAATAACAGATTAATGCAGGACATGGAAAAGCCTCCAACACAGACTTGCCTGGGTCACTTTCAAGTCCCCACCTGCACAATACCCACTTGAGGAATATAAAAAGAAGGATAATAAAAGGAAGGAAAATAAAAAGAAGAATAACCAAGCTAGAGTTTTCTGACAAGTGCAGAGTCTATTTTCAATAGCAGTGATAGCGAGGAGTATCTTTTTGAAGGTGTAGAGTGGGAAGAGGTCTTCTGAAGCACAGAAGTAGCAGATGGAAGAAGCAGATTAAGATAGCAATGATGGGGTAGTTATGGGTAGCAAAGAGCAACAAATCTCCCCGCTCTGGATGGCATGAGACAGCGTGAGCCCAGTGACAGCAGAAGCTGGGGAGGAGAACAGTGGGTAGTAACTGCCTTGGAGCTTGAGAGGTATTTGGAAAAAGCAGCAGCAGGAGTCACAGGCACACAGCCAAGTGCATCAGAAGGCACTAGTTGCTGTTAAAGAACCTCGTCTACATCTGGTCAGCTGCTACAATGATAGGCCCTGTTATGGCCATCAGAAAAGATAAACTGCAGCTGCGCAGTGACTAGAACGATGCAGAGCTGCACACATAAATCAGAAAGAGAACAAAGAGCAGCACTGCTGAATCAGTAGGGATGTTTCCTCCCCCGTGGCTTTCGTGTCTGTTCTGAGCCTCAGAGAATGTCTTTGCAAACTGACACACAGCACAGGCAGCTCTCTCCAGCTTTTCAGGCTCTCAGCATTCCCTATCCTGAAAGATGCTGGCTATTAAAAAGCTTTTAAATTCTGATTTCAGAGGTGCTCAGCCCTTGAAACTCCAATAAGTCTCAAAGGGAACTGCAAACACATCTTCCTAAGATTGTATTTATGTGAAATTATCTTTCAATTGCAAAGCTGAGATTGCTTATTTTTTGTTGCAGACTGACAGATTTTCTTTCATTTTTTGCCATTAAGAATTTATCACAATAATGTTACTGTTTTACCTTCAAATTGGAAAAAAAGTCATAAAATAACAGACAAAATACCCACTTCCTTCTCTCCAATTCTATGTTGCTTGGAAGTAATTTCTTTAGTTTTTCTTTCTGTTTGTTTTCTTTTCATCTTTGTGAATTCAAAGTTTCAAGTATACAACAAGAAATCCTAGTCCTGCAGTTTCCTTGCGGGCAAGTTAATTTATCTGACATGTATGCTATCGGAAGGTTAAATCTTTGTCATCAAAGCTGTGAATTCTATGTGAGCAAGCTCCTGTTCCCATTGGAGTTAATGTTGCTTGGTGCAGATATAGGGCCTACCTCTCAGGAGCAATTTGAAAAGGAAATATTGCTAATTTAGAGAAAACCTGAAGACTGGAACAATAGTTTTTAAAAGATTAATCAACAACCTTAAACAGAACAAGGTATTTTAATTTAGATGTTTAATCAAATCTAATTTCATTTTCATGTGCTGGAAATTATGAGTAGCTACTAGAAGCTTTTGCATTTTGGAACATATGATCTCTGGAGACAGTAATCAGAAGATCTGGATGCAGGGTGGTGATTTTGTTTTCCATGCTGACACAAACTGTTCTAGCTCTTCAGATCAAAAAAGTTGTGCAGGAGGAAAACACTATTTGTAACAATCATGAGAACGAGAAATAAGCTATATTAATAGTTTCCCATCTGTCGAGAGGGAAAAGTCAGAAGTATGGTTAACTGAGATGCTTTTACTCTTTTGCTACTAAATAAAGTTTAAATGTAAAGAATACATCCCTGAATAAACTCTCAGTTAAATGTCAGAACGTATTCCTGCTTCAAAGCAGAGTTTCAAATGTGTGCAAAGGGTCATTCGTAGCCTCCTTGCATACCTTCTCTTTAGTATTAAAAAGTAAACACAAACAACACAGCTTTAAAATCACTATGTGACCCGGTGTCACCTCTGCATCCCATAAGTCCTTCAAATGAATGGTTTGTCAAAATCCTCACAAAGGTAGGGATTAAAATCACTGAACTTAAGGTATTAGAGACAATACACATTTGTCAGGTCACTGTGTCTGTAACAGAGTTCACCTGAATGTGCCAAACAGCCTCTGTGCCTGCCAAGTGTATTGCTCTGCTTTCTGCATGGAAACATTCCTTTGGCACAAATGGTTCCAAAAACTGCAGTGGCAGAAGGCTTGGAGTTGTCCTACAAATAGCACTGATACCTTTTACACAGCTGTTTTACTCTATCAAGGATGAATACAAATGGAAGGGGGCAAAGGAAGAAAATTTGAAACTATAACAATGATTCTGAATAAAACGGGGTTTCTCTTGCAAGATCATGTTTCTTCTCCAATTAATACTAATTAGTATTAGAGGAAATGACTATGAAGTGCCAGTTCTGAAAAAAAAAGAGAACGGGTACTGGCTTCATTTTTTTCTTTGAAAATACATGTATTATTCATTTCTTGTAGCTGTTTTTAGATTATTGAATGAAAAAATTTCAATAACCTTTGGTTTGAGGTAAACCAGAGAACTGTCACTGTTTCCTTCCTCTCCCACTTCACCTCCCAACATTGCCTTTAATACCTACTTATCCTTATTATTTACCTCCTACAAAATTATAAAAAGAGTATATGGCTTATCATACATTGAGACATGGTCTACCAGAATTGGTAGGTATTGGTCCATAACAGAATGGTCCAGTCTGATTTGCCAGGCTATTAATGGCTCCATACAGCCAACAGTGCTGGATTGACCATCTCTTTGTAAATCACTGTTGCAGATTTGAAGTCAAATGCAAATGGGTGATGGTATAGCACAGATGATGGTGCATTAGGGAGTAGAAAAGTTTTAACGGAGTACAGAAAATCATTAAAGAATCCTATGCTACAAAATGCTTTTAATTGCTGCCCTGGCATGGTCTGACATGCAACATACCTCAGCAGGGTTTTCATATTGCCTTGATCCAAGGAAGGGCCACTGAGCTCTAGGGAAGACAGATGGACAAATGCCAAGTGAATTCCAGGTTGACATCAATTCATTCAGGGTTCATGGTTGAGCTGCAGGTCAATGGGAATTTTCTTTGCCTTTTTAACATTGGAAGTATCAAAACCCATGATTCTTCTGGAAAGAGGACAGACCAAAGATTCAGTCAGCTAATGAGAACATAAACTGCTGAGATCAAAATGTCAGTACAAGCACTTGGTCTGAAAAACAGGGTCCTAATCGCTGGAACTGATGGATAAGAAGAGAACCATTTCACATCTGACAAGGCAAAATGTAATTATTATAAAAGTGGTAATAGGGCAGGTAAATGATTTGCCCCCAAATTTAAAAAGTCAAACCTAGTTAATTATATCTCAGCTAATAAAACCAGCAGTGATAAGACTGTTACAGATTGATGAAAAATTAATGAAGTCTTTAATGAACTTTATGGCAAATTACATAAAACAGATCTAACTTAATAAAAGCCCAGAAGATTTTTAGTTGCCATTAAATTTTTCAATTGCTGAAAGATAACGAAAACAACGCTACTAAAATCCTCTCTTCTCTCCTAGAAGATTCTGAAAGACATTAAAGTAGTGGAAACAGTGCCAATGAATGATAGGTTCAACAGTGACATCATTAAATAAGCTTAAAGCTTTATTTTTAAACGGACATTTGCAGAGCTGACCAGAGAGTATTTTGAAACCCCTGCATACCAAACAACAAAGCCAATGTTTCTTTTTTGATGAATATGAGGAAAGACCTGTGCATGCTGTGTAGACACACACATCTAAAACAACACGTTTCACACAGTGGAGGTTTTTGCTGGACTTGCAGTAAGTGATAAGCAGACTTTGTTTGTAGAGTTGTTTCAGTAATTATTTAAAAAAACCTCACAGAGCAACAAAAGGCAAACTTACGTTTTCAACAGAGATGAGTCAGATTCCAAGCACTTCAGTAAGATCAGGGTTCCTCACAGCACTACTGTGAGATAACTTTGCATTGTATGTCCAAGAGTTTGGCTGTAGACGTATTTGTAAACAGGCAAAAATTTCAACAGGGAGATTTAGGAATAGGTACAGACAGCACTTGGGACCTGATTTCCATAACATGTCAGTATGTTTAGAAACTTAGCTTTCCTTCTTGCCTCTGAGACTCTATTTTCAATTAAACAGGCAAGAATCATATGTTGAAAATTTATTTCAGATTCAGAGAAGAGCCTAGGCGTCCTGCAGGTTTTTCTGGTTTTTGTAACTTATCAGGGACTAGTAAGGGAGAGGGAGAGAAGGAGAAAAAAGATTGTGCACTGTCTCCTAAACCATACCAAGAAGCCTTGAGCCAAATTAGTCACATGAGAATTGCAGGTAAAGTCATTAAAAAGGCTGGTTTATTTCTGAATTTATCAAACTTGTGAAAAGAAATAGTCCTCCCTCGTTTTCAGAGTTGCAGAGTTGTATCAGAAATAATACTCTAAAAAACTATGTCTGAGCCTATACAAATGGAGGAATCCATTACAGGAGTTAAGGATATCATGAAAGGGTGAATGAAGGGCAGGATTTGTGGCTTGCTTCCAGTAAGATGGCTCTGAAGAACTGTAAGAGCATCATATAATTTGTAAATGCAATGACCTTCTCTTACCATTTTATAAAAACACTCTCCCCCTCCAATAAATTTCGCCATTCTTTATTCTCCACAGCACCTGCAGTCACATCACAGCATCAGAGCTTCCATAGTTCCAATAGCAACCCAGCAAACCTGTGCTCTGGCTACCTGAAGGGCCAGTACATTGCATATAGGCATAATGAAAACTTATGGAGTGACTCCATTCCTTGTGGTTTGCTGTTGGTTGAATTCACCAAGCAAAGGTCAAACAAAATATTTTCCCAGGGTACTGCAATCAGTTAATGCAAGCATCGCATAAGAATTGCCAGCTTAATACTTCCTAACCAAAGATCCTGCCTTTTCCCTTTTTTATAGCTCAGTTTCAATTTCTCCTTTGAATTACAAAGCAAAATTTTGGGATATTTCCTATTTCAACCCCAAATTATAGCGTGAAGCTTTCACCCAAACTAATCCTCAGTACTCTAACATAACCTCATAAAAAAAGACTTGTCCAGGCACTGACAGCTGTGAAGATTGTTTAATAAAAATAAATAGATGGGTGTTTAGATGTTAAATTTTATCTTAAACACTGACAAATCATCCAGTACCCACACTGACAAGAAAGATCTCTTGAACACTAGGTATTTTGTGACATGAGTTACCATACAGGAGTTACCATTCTGTTCAGGAAGTATGGCACGTTCTGATGCAGCCAGAACAATAAAATGCAGCAGAGTAATAAAGAAAAAAAATATTTTAATAACACCTCCTCAGCAGGACAACTGGCTGCTCAGAGGACATTTGTCTTTACACAAGGAAGCTTTGGAAATTACCTTTGAGCACTGCTACAGGAAAGGAGACTGGAGCAAGGGTTCTACTGTTTGTACTCCATACTGTGAGCAAGACAGCAGAAAGTGGAAAGGGAGAGGCTTATTGCAGGCTTGGAGAGCAAAAGCCGACTGAGTATAAGTCAGTAAGATCTTTCTCCTAAGATTGTACAAAAGTTCTTTCTACCCTAGCCACAGGAAGGAAAGAAAGGAGCAGTACCATCTTTTGCACACAAGCAGGGAAGTTGTGCTGTCTCCAGCCTTGGAGACATTCAAAATTCAACTTGGATAGAGCCCCAGGTAAGCTGGTCTTACCTGATAGCTGACTCTGCTTTGAGCAGGAGGTCCAATTAGAGACCTCCTGAGGTCCACCCCAACCCGAATGATCCGATGACTCTGAGTGCAGCTGGACTACCACTGTGCCCAGATACAAATATAGGATTTTCCTTTAAGACTATCCTTGTAGCTCTCATTTCAAAATAAGTTGAAAAAATGTGTTCAAACTATCTGTATATAAATGTGTAACAATTTGTGATGAAAGTGTGCTCTGTGCAGAATTGTGCTGTAACCATGGCAACTTCCATTGAGAGAGACATCCATTGTAAATCTATAAGGATCTCATTTAGAAGAGATTTAGTTGTACTAGTCACCAATTTATGAATATTCCAATCATGTAAAAAACACCCCAGTTTCTTACAGAATTGTTTTTAAATAGTGCAGCTGTGTGAATAAGAATGCTATCAGAAGCATTTATATTGAACAGTTTCTAAATTTTATTTTATGATTCTTCTGCAACTTTGATATTTTGGAGGTTAAGTTGGAATCCTTTGCTATAAAATTGTTGCAGGTTTACTTAGTCTGGCTTCTAGTATTCCACTCTTCTTTGCTCTATTATATTGTTCGTATATAGACAACTGGTAAACATGTCTGTCTTCAAATATCCAGCTCCTTGTGGGAGGGTAAATTCAGAAATAAAGGAAGGTTCCCCCTTCTTAGTACTTTGGCTGTGAGCTCTCCTTAAAATCATCAGCGATCTGTTGCCTCTCACCTAAGACGAGATGCTGAGCCAATGTTTCACTGTGGTTTCTGTCCATCTTGTAGCCTTTCTCAGTGGAATTAATTTCTCACTAAGTTATAAATTCTGGTGGACTTGTTTCTAAGGTATTAAACTCAGTGTTGAAATTTGGTATAGTTGTTTTGTGCCTTGCTGACAGGCTGATTTACTTACTCACAACCACAATTCAGGATACGTACAAACATGTCCTTAGAAGAGAGATTAAAAATTTGCAGAGGACATTGAGGTTACAGTTTATATATTTTTTTTTTTTACTCTTGGTTTACTGGTACAGTCAATAGCAGAAAGAGAATGAATCATGAGTCACCTAAGCTCTGTTTGCTTTTCTTAATTCTAGAGCAGAACAAATCTCATTCAAGGTGTATTTCTTTGCATGGGAAGGCATCAGCCAGATGTCAATAAAGTTGATATATTCCACATAGCATTTTAGAAATTCCAAGCAGCCTCCTCAAAAGAGCACAGCTCTGGGAACAAACTAACACCAGTGATGTTGGCTAACAGAGCATATTCGTGAAGCAAGTCTGCATGTAACATGGCTAAATATATTGGTAATGATTTGGATTTATTTTTCTTTTTTTTTGATACTGTTCTAATCCCATTTACCTGGGTATTAAAAACAGCATCTAGAGAAGCTCAAGGGCCTTCTAACAAACCCTGCCTGACGATTAACTGTGCAAAGATATGAGAGGCTTTGGGGAACCTCAGATTACATGCACCCAGGCTCATACAGACCACCTGGTTTTTGTACTGACAGCAGGATTTCTGCAGACTTTAGAGGCCAGTAGTACCTTTTCCCGAGAAAAAGGGACAAACGTCCTGAAATGGTTTGGGAAAAAGTCAGCAAGTCCATTACTAAAACCCATCTGAAATGCCTAAAGCAGGCTTGGCCTTTCAGATAGATGTGCTTCAATACATGAAGTTTAATGTGTTATTGAGGGGAAAAAAAAAAGTAAAAGACTTCCACTACTCTCTTGTTAAATTTGTCTAATGGAAGAATACTTATCTCTTCAGAGACATTTAATTTTGCAGGACCTTTTATGACAATACCAAGCACATTAATGTAGCTTCTCATTTCTACACTTCCTTTCTCAATGAGAAAAAAGAAATGCTGTTTGTACAGCCAGAACGCTTAATCCAAACTCCCTTTCCCATTACCCCAGCTTGGATACACCCAAGTATTTACTCATGTCTTGACCCCTTTTTTTATCTTTTTATAAATCAGATCAGTCTTAGGGAAGTTTCACTTTATCAGCAACACTGCATCCTGCTGCACAGATAACACAGCTTGCATGTTAACATTGCCTGTAGGTTACAATTCTGTTGGATACCTTCATGGAAAAGGAAGAAACGTCATAAATTTTGGAGGTGGCTATCTTCTTCACCTTGACAGAGGGTTAAAAGCAATTAGTTGCATCTCATCAAAACGGCAGTCTTTTACAAAGCATACACTTGTCCTACTTGCTCATTTATCTTCCATTTAGTACAGTGGTTCAGGACTGTGCTTTACAATTTGAGATTTGACCTACACCTCATTTTCAACTAAAACCAGTCCTCCTTCACTGTGATCCCACTTTTCTAAACAGGTCACACTCTTATTTTTGGAAGGCAGCAGTATGCAACTTTTGGCATTTTCCACCCCCCAAGTGCACAGAGGAAAGGGAAGATGGAGATTTTGAAAGTGTAACAGACA
Organism: Egretta garzetta; assembly: GCF_000687185.1. NCBI lineage: Eukaryota > Metazoa > Chordata > Aves > Pelecaniformes > Ardeidae > Egretta > Egretta garzetta. Next base: position 3,013,031 of record NW_009260410.1, read on the forward strand.
CAGCGTATGCTCAGCCCAAAGAATGAGTGCATCCAAATGTACATGTGGCTCTGGCTTCAGTCAGGGTCTCATTAAAGTCTGTATCAGCAAACTTTCAAAACCGTTCTTTGATTTTTGGCTCTCCCCAATTCTGGAAACCACAATTTGCCACATTACAGGATTATTATGCACAAACTCAGAGCATTTCCCACAGCACTTCCCCCTCACCTGGAGAACTGCCACCGAAAAACAGGCTGGAGTTGTTCTCTCCCATACGTGCAGCTGAATGAAGAAGACAGACTGACGTGCATGGAAACATGGTTGGATGGGTGTATCCTGTTTAAGGTACATATTAGATCGTCAAGAGTTTTTAGCCAGTGACTTTGGAACTTTCAGCCTACTAATTAGTTCACATTTTTAAGTGTCCCTATAATAAAGGAAGGTCTTTTTTATCATATGTCAGTCCTTTCTCCTTTGCTGGAAATAGAAAAGTGAAAGATGCACCCAGCTTATGGGATGGATGGGTTGAATAAGCTTTCATTTAAATATAGTAACTATGACTTGCAGTAGTTATGAACTGGGATTTCTTTGTATTGCATAAACTTGAATCTGAAGTTTCGAAGAGCAGCCGTTCTTCCACAGAGGCCAGAACCATTTTGTTCTGACTGTGGTTCACAGCATTCACACATGCAGCACTTCCTCATGGGAACCTCAACTTTTGTTTCTTTCACAGTGGTAATAAAAGTCAGATCAAAAATATTTGGTTGCCCTTTGTTACAGAAAACACAACAGTGCTGCTGCAGTAAACTAAGCAGTAAAGCCAGGGACAGGACTAATTCCCTGTGCTCTCCTTCTGTCACCTGCCAAGCCAAGGGAGTATAAAACTATCTTGGAAAAAAAAAAAAAAAAAAAAGAGTTCTGAACTGTACTTTTAAAAACCTTCCTCTGGTCAGGGCCCATCCTTTCAGTTTGATTTCCACTTCCAGTTTCTCTGCATGAACGTATTTAGATACGAATATCAGCTTTGCTATACAGCACCAAATCGCCACTTAGCTGCTGTATCTCCTAAGGTCGAGGCAGCAGGAGGAGCTGATCTGATTACACAAAAATTTCACGTGGCTGCTCATTTGTAGAATGGAAGTAACCATACCAGACAGTTGCACAAAATATTTAATTGGATAACTTATCTTGGCTATTGTCAGAGCCAGATCAGGGGATAAGCAGAACATACCGTAGCCTTCAAAGCCAGCAGCTACAGCCGGTAACACGATTACATCAGAATCTCAGATTTGTTAATAGGAAAACAAGACAATATTTCTAGCCCTTAATTATGAAAAAAAAAAAGAAAAGCCGGAAAGCCTGAAGGCACCTGTGTCATGGTACTGAAATATGCTAAAAACCTCAGGCTGCCTTAATTCAGGCCCAGGAGTCATGCCCATCCTTACTACCTAATTAATTGTAAAGATGAGCTTGCAGGAAGCACAATTATCTGTCTTTTCTGCTGAGTTTCAAGGTATTTGGCAAAGAGATAGGCAAAATTTTGTATTTGCTGAGCAGGAAATATGTCACTCATTATCATTTCAGGAAGTTACAAATATTTGCAAATTTGGCAAATAATTTCAGTCAAAGAAAGTAGGGAATTTTGCAAGAAATGTTTCCATTTTGCATACAGAATTGTTCAGATTAGCATTTTCCATTTTAAAGTAGACTTTTTTAAAAAAGACAAAAGACTTAGAACAAATATAACACTTCATTTAGTCCACAATATTGTGTTTTTTGTTCTGCCAAAAGATTCTGAAATATTTTGTCTTTTTTACAATCAGAAACAATTTTCTCCATCTGCACTTTTCACCTAGGCCACAAAATTCATATCCCATTACCCCACCAGTGCCTTGGAGTCCCGTGTGGTTCATTCCTGATACAACAGCCACTTGCATGTTAAAATGCAAAATCTAATGTGGACACTCCCAAAACTCAAAGATGTTCAATTACAGTCTTGTTCAGACCACCTTCCATGACAAGTATTCAATTTCTAACTAAAGACTTTTTAACCCTACCATTTTAAATAGCACAGATGTTTGTTTTGAGCTCATGTGGCTAGGATGCTGCAGCAGTTGGCAGGTGATGGAGTGGTCCCTTTGGAGGAATGTTATCTTTAGTAGGAGGTTCCTGGTCACACTAGAGCAGTCATGCACAACCCTGCTGCTCTGGGTAGAGGATTTTAGAAATCAGTTGCTGCTGCCCAAGTGTCAAACCTCTCTGAGATAGTGCTAACATCAATCAGAAGAGCAACAAACTACAGTTGCTGAAAGTAGTTTCAGTGCATAGAGGTGGATTTACTTCTCTGGAAAGAATGAATATAACACAGTAGCCATTGTAGAAAATAATGGGGTTAAAAAAAGCATGATTAGTCATTTCTGCCTAAGATTTTAGGAAGTTTTGGAAAGGGTTTATTTTAAACACAAAACTTGCCCAGGAAAAAATGTCAGTAACTGTTTACATGCTCACTGCAGTGGCAATGTTGGTTTTGGTTGGATTGGAAGCAATCTGAAACTGACAATACATTGCCAGTAGCAATACATTGACACTGATAAGCTAATCAGGCAAGGAATCTGACCAGCTCATCCACATGAGGAAACCACTCCTGAGTAGCTAACCCTTGTTAACTCTTATTCAAGAGCTTAAAATGCCTTATTCTGAACTCAAGACTGAACTGGATTATAAAGCACTATTATTCTATTGTAAGAATCTGCAAAAACAATCAATTGTAAATAGTTATTCCACCTTAAATTTAAAAGCTGTTTTTACACAAGGTAGTGACGGCATAGAAGAATTCTAACTGAAAGTCAAAGTCTAAGTTCTTCCTATGACTTGAGTTACTAGATGACAGGGGATTACCCACCACTATTGAAAATTGGGAAAAAGCAGTTAAGTCTTTGCGCCAAGACCTTACATCCAGACTTACAGAGATTGTGCTAGGAACTAGGTAGGACAATGCCAAGAGAATGCTCACTATACAGACTTGGTGTTTCTCTTGTGTGAAAAGTTGCAACAAAACTCGAAAGTCTATAGAACTCAAGAAGAATTTAATAACCCAAAGTGAAAGTGGGGAAAAATAGAAGTGCAAGGCTACTATCTTACCTTGAAAGCATTTATGCCGTTACATAAAACTAACTTCCTAAAATTAAATCCAAACCATTACTATGAAGAACCTGAAAATATTTTACTTCACTTCATATAAAATACTGAGTAAATACAAATAAAAAAAATAGAAGTGTTACTTACTTAAGTGTAAGTGATGACAATAATACATACGCTATCTCCGAATTTTTAAGGTTTGCTTTTCTTAACCCCAGCAAAATGGAAGAGGAAGCAAAACCAGAGATGGAAACACTAGTATTTTGAAGAAAAAACCCACAGCTGCTGGAGAAAACTTTCTACTTTTGAGTTACAGCTACTTGGGACACACTCTGTGCCTGTTATTCCAAAGGGAAGCTGTAGCAGTGAGTCTGCAGGCAATAACAATTTCATTGTTCAGATCTCATCACTGCTTTAGTACAATGATTGGGGCCATATAGGAAAAAATAAAGGGTTGAAATTGTCTTCAACAGCATGTCTTCAACGTCTCAAATGTTTGGTGTGCTTTTGTCACTCCTACTTGTTGAGAGGTTCCTGATGACCTTTTTGTTGTTGTTGTGCAATGGACATTCACGTTTTCTATATTCGGAAATATTTCTGCTGTCTAGTTGGTGGTGACTAGAGATACTGAGTTCAAGGTGAAAGAATATAATGTAACCATAATCAATATTATGCTATGAAAACATTTTTCCTCTCCCTTGTCTTCCATAAGCTCTCAAAGTGAAAGCCCTTTGAGACTAGACCTTTGCTCCAGAATTTTGAACTGGCTGTTGTAGCATATCATGCAGCTATTTAATTTGCCCTGTGGCCATCATGGCTGAGTGACGGAGCCCTGTGAAGAATTCTTCATATGCTTGACAACAGTAAACAATGATGAAGGATGAAAGAACCTCCTGAGCTACGTAGGCAACCAAATATTTCTCAGTTGTGGGAAATGAGACAAAACGAAAGCATTTTTTCTTAATTCTGATATCTGAAACTAGCATTGATTTGATAATGTTTGCCCCTAATCTCCAAAGCAGCTTCCCTGAATTGCCCATGTCTTCTGGTCTTTAACTGAATGTATAAGAAGTTGTAAATGATTTTAGATGAACAGTGTTGCAGTGTTTATTCATTCATTCAGTTTCAAGAATGCCTGCCAATGTTGAAGGAAACTTCACCCTAATGAAGCACTTACAAAATGTCACAGAAAATCTAAATTAATCTCTGAGGTTTTTGAAGTATTCATTAAAATGTATCAGAGTGCAGAATGTTTTTCAGCCACAAAGACAACACTGTTACTGCAAAGTTCATTACAAATTTTCAGTGGAGATAGTCATATATAATTTAATATAAAGTGATAAACCTTCTAATGGTATTTTCATCCAATCTACACCATTTAAAAGAAGTTTAACAGATTTATTTTCTAAAAAGTAAAGAATCAACCAGAAAGAATGATGATGTGTCTTTGAACAATTTCCATATAATTACACGTAATTATTTTAAGAATGTATAGGACTGTTTCAAAGTTGAGGAACATACTACTCACTAGTTCAAGATTTTCCAAAGTATTTCCACTCGCATTTCCACTAAAATGAATAGAAGAGTTCTGAGTACACTGAACAATAATTTTCCTTGATGTAGCATAACCACGAAAAAGTTTGAGGTTGTTGAAAACACATTAAGACTGGTTATTCTGGGATGCAGGAATTTATTCAAATGCCTGTTCTTCCAATTTTCTATTTAAGCTAGTCGTCAAACTGCTCTCTCTTTTTATGAAAAATGCAAAGGATGCCTTTGTTGGGTGTCCTGGCAAATAAAAGCAGAAGTAAACAGGGGTAAAATAACTTCCTTGGTATATGTGAAAAATCATGAAATAAAATTTGGTGAACTTCTCTTTAAAAATTACAATCTGCGAAACAAATTCATTTTCCCCTAAGAAATTAGAGTAAAAGTGGCCCATGTACAGAGATACCACTGATTTTCAAGCCTTGAAGTGTGTAAGAACCTAAGAAGGATAAGAAAACATGCAGCATCCACTTGTAAAGGTGGCAAGACTGTTGATCAGTAGTACTTCTTAGTGTAGTGAAGTAGAAAATCTAGAAAAAAAAATGGCTTGGATTCTCCTATTTTCTTATACAAGGCAGTTTAGCTCCAGTAGAAAAAAAGAATTAATATTTTTAGTTTTCAGTCCTTCATTAATGATTCTTTTTCTTTTCCTCTCTCCCCCCTTGTGAGTAGGGTACTGCTCTAATGTTAAAGCATGCATAGCATGATGATTTCATTAAAAGATTTGCTAAGACGTCATGCATAATCACCTCATTGAAAAATAATGAATAGTCATTTATGTCTTGTCAATTAGTAATGTACAATAATAAGGGCCGATACTGGTTTAACCCTTACACTATACCTGAGGTGGTAAATGCAACTTGATGAGAGCTGGAAAAAGCAATAGCATACTTAGAGAAGGCACTTTGGCTATTGCACAATAACTAGATAAGAATGCCTAATTGAGAATTCAGTCCCGTGTCATATATCAATTGTATATCATTAAGAGATACAAATTTAGGTTTTATTTTATTTATTGATGACATGCAATTGCTGGCAGGCTCCTATCTGCTCAGCTGCTTTTAGGTTCATCAAGACATTTCCCTTAAACATCTTCTAAATTGGTAGATACAGCATTTCTATAGAAAGCTGTAAGGGTTGACTTATCCTTGGAGAGAGATGGGAGTATTGTCTTAGTATAGAAAGGATAGATTGTTTTTCCTTTGTATTGTATAATTCTCGGTTAAGAATATGGTAATGAGTCTTTAAAAGATAAGCCTATAAAAAGCTTTGAACACCTCAACAAATAGTTTAAAATAAAGAGAAAGAACAAAGACAAATGGGGACTTCCCGTAGTTGAGGTTTAGCACCTATGCTGATGCCTGCCTTAAGACAGAACATATAAGTACAGAAAAGATGAGACTATGTCTTCCCTAAGCAAAAGGATATTTTCTTGACAATGAAACAAAGTAACTATTTTGCAAAATCCTAAAAGAACAAATGGTAACTTAGCTTGATCCAGCTACTTAACCCAAAGACCAGCTCATGACTCTTAGCTACAGAATGAGAAACCACTTGTTATTGCTACTTGCCTACATTAGGGTTTAAGGATGACTTTTTCTCAGTTTAGTAAGAGCATACCCATGAACATACTCAACAGTCTCAAAAACTAGCTGTACCAATACTATACGAACAGGGCCTACAAAGACTCCTTAAAAATATAAGAGCCAAGAATTCACATAACTTACCTTCAGCTAACATTGAGCATACCGATTTTTAATTCTTGCTGGAAAAATTGTTCCTGCTTATGGCTTTTGAAAGCACAAACTGTATAAATTCTTTTCTGACATTTCCTTGAAAGTCTGGTGCTCCACTACTGTAGTACCAGGCACAAAAATAACCAGAACTGTCATGCATCATATCCATTTTGCTGGGGTCAATGGAGAGCTTACCAGAAATATACATTTGATTGGACTTATTTTTTTTTAACACATAAGGCATTAAAAAAAGTGACAGTTCTAAAGTGTTCTTGATAATACTGTAAAATTTCATGGTCACTTTGTTACAGATGATTTGATTGGCACCTCAAAGGAGGCCAATCAATATTAAACAGCTCTCAGCCTTTTTTTCTGTCAGTAAAGGAGAGATTCAAAATGCTTTTGATGGATTCAGAGACTGTTTCATATGATATTTTATTAACTTCTGCAAACTGTATGAAAACAATTCAAAATATCTCTTAGATAAAACAGCTTTAGCAAGAACTAAATTGAGTCCCACGATTCAGCAATATCCCATATGGTACATCGTATATCACAAAACCTGCCTGGATCTTGAAAGTGAAGGTAATTTTTTTTCCTGTAGGACTTAAATCTGCATTACAACAAACCAAACACAAGTATGCCCTCCTTCCTGGCTCTCCATCTTGGAAAAATTATATTTTTATGTTGCTCTATGCTTACAACACCATGAAATAAACTTAGTACTTATCTTCCAATGACTACTGCTTAGGGTCTTGGAACTCTCTTGATATTTGCAGGCGAGAACCATTGAAGAACTCGGCTTATGAATAATTAAATACACAAAAATCTACTTCCTATTGCAAATGGAGATAAACAGCATTATCTGAAAATACCTCCTGATACAATTTCCCATGATGGCCTCAGGTCTATGAGATACAGATTTCAAATGAAAGATTTTGACAGTCCTGTTTTGCCACTGATTGACAACGATCATTTTTTCTTGCATTTAGTTTATTCTCTGTGCTATTTCTGATGCCCTTTTGCAAAGGAAGATGCTAACATAGCTCTCAACTTGCTAAAGCATGAATGAGGAATAGCAAAACAATTTTTAATGTGGGAAACGTGAAGCCATATGGAATTCCTTTTATAGCATAAGCAGCTCTTTTTACAGTCTTTCTTTGGAGATTACTTATTAAGTAACTTTCAACATTTGCAATGAGAGAACACCAAATCTCTATGGAAATCAGGCAACTCTGGCAGTAAAACAACCGCTGCTTCTCCAATGGTCAGCATTGGGAAGCATGGCCACAAATGGCTGTGTATTTGCCATACTGGCACTTGATACTTGACACTTGATACTGATGCTCCAAAATGTAAGGTTACACTATGGTATACTATGCAAAGTCACAACTGAAGAACACACATTTATGCAGTGGTCTATCGCAGGTGGGGAGTTAGCTGACATGGCAAACAATGCCTTATGCCCAGAATTTTTACTTTTCATCTAAAACTCAAAAATGCATGGAAAGAACCCACGTACAAAACCAGCTTTAGTTACAACTGGGAAAAAAAGAGATCATGAAAGCAACTATTACCTACGAACTTTATTTTCTGTCTCATAAAATCGGACTGATATCAGTAGCACACAAAGATAATGGTTGCTGAGCCAGTAAGTGGATAAATGGATAAATGGAATACATGAAGAAGAGGTTGCTAAAGCAATGCCAGGTAATAGGCACACAAGGAATATTAATGAAAAGCTTCACACTCTTCTGCATAAAACACATATATGGACTGAGGACATGCTAATTTTTTACCTGCAGAATCGAAGAACTTACTATTAGCAGCTTCTGATTCGCAAGAAACAAAAACATAACAGCAATGCCCAAACACAGTGTTTCCTGAAACTCAACAAAACCCTCTATGTTAAAATTTTGCAATCAACTAGAGCATGAACTGGAAAGATTCATATAAAATGGCTATAGTCACTTTATGATGATCAATGCTCTTATTTTTCCACAAAACACAGTGTGATCCCTTGCAGTTTTTTCTCACTCCATGCTGACACATTAGCTGCTTTTGCAGTAGCAGTTGAATTACTTGAATTCTCACAACTCTACCGGCAAACTGTATTTTGCTCTACTAGCTTGTTACCCTGGCAAGGCAAGTGATAATTACCAAGATCACTAGGGCACCATCTAAAAACCTTGTCACCTTCCAACTCAGTGACACAAATACACTTGTCCTACATGAACAGCAGAGAGCTTACTATCTATGCCAAAATTCACTTACAGAAACAATTTCATGGCTAAAATAGTTGCAATTTTTTGGAAATACTAGTTATTTAAAAATTATATTTGTAGAAAGCATAGCAGATTGACCCAAGTAATTATTTCATTATTCACAGATCTTTAACTGATCTGTCTTTGGCATCATTTTTAACGCAAGCAATTACACAACTACCATTTTCCCTGTGGGTAGCAGGACTGGCCATTAACTCAGAGACTTTCCAGTGACTCCAATTCAAACTAACATTCATTCTGTAATCTCCACTGTTATTCTCTCCAGTGCTCCATTGTTAGGCTTATCTTCCGGATAGGCACAAGCTTTTTCTGTCTGGCATTTGTCTGAGTGTTCTTTAACACTGATTCCCTTTCCTTTGTGTTTTTACCATGAAAATGAAAGTACTGGATTTCTGTAGTCTATACATTTTGGCTAGGATAATCAGGATACTTGGTAAGAAAGTCTGCTTTGACTTAGTCCTTGTACTTGCCATGGAAAGCAACACCTCGGGCTAATAGATCTTTCCTTTCTGGAAGAACAATGATTACCTAATTTGAGAAAAATGGCTGTTCATAAGGCTACCAAGAATCATTTACTGATTGACAAGGGAGGGGACAACTATCATCAGAGCTGTTATTTTGCTGATTATATTAATGAAACCATCATTTAAAGAGCTTTCTGGCAGTAGGCTCTAATTCAAGAGTTCTATCAATTTTGGTTTTCTGAGCAGGGTTGTAAGTGGACTACTTCACGTCTGTCCTTCACAGATCTCTGCTGAGGAAGAAAACAGGAGAACAGCTTGCCACTAGGTACCTACCATTTTAAAAGAAGTGAGGAGAAAGAAGTGTGAATTATTGTAGCATGACTGGATTTTCTCTGCCCTGAAGATTCCTTACCCAAAAGCGCATTTTGCTGCTGATTCTTTTTACTGTTCTACAGTCGAAGAATTGTAGTGCAGTTGCTGCTTTCCTATTTCTCATTGAGAACAGTGCCACATCTTTCTCAACACATATCTCATTAAAACCCAGAAATTGCCTTATTATGGAGAATAGAAATTTTACACAAATAATATTATATGGACAGAAGCATAAATCTGAGGATGATGTTTGCTTATAAAACAAGTGTATGCATTTAAAGGGAAAAATATTCAGTGACATAATTAGGACTATTTAGAAGAAAAAAAAAACAAGAGCGATGCTTCAAAATCAAAGATAAAGCAGAAAAAATATTTCAAAAAAATCGCATAGGAATAAACTGCTTAACCACTTGGTGTCACTCTTAACTCGCGCTTAAGTCAGCTGAGGGCTTTCTATGCCAGCAGGAAACATAGCTGTAATAAAGAAAACTGACAGACTGGGGAGGGTTTCACTAGCTGTATTTTGGAAACAAAATTCAGATGCTCAGAGATTCAAATAGACTGACCTAACTGTTTTCTAAAGATTGTGTGGTGGAGGACTCAGGGCTTGCTGTCTCTGAGATAGACAATGACCACTCATACTCCTTGTCACCTGCAAAACTTGGTCTATTAAACCCGACTGTTTGATTTGTTACCATCTCCTCTCTAGTTCCTAACACATGTCATAAATGGAAGAACCCCACAGTTAGCATCGTTTTCAATAGAAATGAACTTGTTTGAAAAAAATGTCACAACCCCCCTGTCTTAGTCACTCTGGTTAGTGAACAACTGTGCCTTAGTTGCAGGACTGGACTTCTTACATGAGCAACCTGCAAAACACCAATTTAAAACTTTTTAAAACAGTAGCCTTAAAAGCCAAACTGGTAGTTGACTTCTACACTCTTGTAGGCCACATCGCTGAAATAATCAGAACAGATCATACTAATGCTGTCAAGTGCAAACAGCATTCTCTTCCATGCCAGCAAGCATCAGGCAAAACAATCACAGTTGCCCCAGTACTCTTGTACAGCCTTTGCACAGGACTTTACCTTACAATGCAGGGGGAGATCACTAACTGGTTCCCACCATGAATACATTTTTCCCAGCTTTATGTTACCAACAACATTTGACTTTCTTTAGCATCACTGTGAGTGTTGCTGGGAGTGGGATAACTATTTCTCAGCAGAAATGTCACTGAAAATGCACCCTTCTCTTGGCTTTGCCAGTAGGATGAAGAGATAATAATGGGTGGAAAGGAAGGAGCAACACTGACCTGATCACGAAATGCTTGAAAAAAGGTAGCTAAGGAGGCAGACATTGCTATTGCAGCACAGCTTCTTAATTCCCCTAGTCTCTAGGAATTGACTTTTGTATTTATTGCCCACAGAGAATTTAGAAAAGCAGTATTTATAAACCAGCATACTCATATTTATAGTGTGGTTTATTAATGAGAATTTCAGAAACAACATGCTCTGGGATTTCCAACACTTGAGTACTAACAAGAAAAAAAAAGAAAAAGGAATGAAAAAGCACTATAGGTGTCCTCTGCTGGCTTCTTGTTTGCTGGCAATGCTCCTAGTGTTGGATATTTGGAAAGCATATCAGAATATCCTTAGGTGGATGGAGAAAAAAAAAAACCCAGAGACAAGCAACTGCATAACACTTCTCTCTGTTTTTCATCAGAAGCTTACTAATATAAACCTGTTTTCAGAAAAATATCAATCCAAAATTCCTTGAATTAATCTTTGAAGAGTATACTAATGTTTTTGTAATTTCTTGGGAAAGAAAAATCCCAATGACCACTAGAGAGGTTTTGCTGTCTGCGAGGCAGCAGGGTTGGGTCTGGAACCTACTTTACTTGAACCCTTACTTTTTAGCTCATCATCTCCCTCAACACAATCTGCAGAATTTTCTTTTTTTTTTTTTTAAGTTCTTTTTACTCATTCTCTATTGAAAAAGGTATTAGGAGAAAAGCAGCTTATCTCTCCTCTTTTCTTTCTCCATCCCACCATATTTTTTAATGCTCAATTCCATCTTTCTTCCACAGGGTGATTCTGGGCAGCACATGTAGTCATTTTTTCCTGGTACTAACAGCAGAAAGGCAAATATGATGCCAGTGAATCAGAATAGCATTACTGGTAACTCACTGAATGAGATGCAGAGAGCAAAGAACCTGCCACCCCCTGCTTTAGCGGACGCTTTCTCCCTCAGTAGTACCTCTGCTCTCGATTCTCTGCAACAGTTTGTAAACTCTCCTCTCTTCATATCAGTCTTTCTCAATATTGCTTAAGTTAACCTACTTTATCTTCAGATTTTCTTCTGTGAGCTTAAAGTTTCATTCTATTTTAACAAAGGAGGACTTCAGACAAAATAGACTGATTTGTTCAACACTATACAAGAATTCCATGGGTTAGTAAAGAAATGAACAGAAGCCTACTGAATGACAGGCTACACTACCACATCCTTGCTATCTTCATTGCCTACCTTAGGCTCCTGTATGTATTTTCGTATTTCAGGTTCAGTTCTGATTCTCACTATGAACCTGGAATAAATCCAGTTGGGAGCTGCAGTCAACAAACCACATTTCTGAAGTCAGCAAGGATGAAAGCTGCAGTGACCAGGGTTTAGCTTTATTTTTGTTTCCTTGTTCTGTTTTGTGAAGTTTACTTCCAACACAGAGCCTGTCTTCTGGAGTTTTCCAGTCCTTCAGTCATAAATATGCCCCTATCAAATCAATTCCTTAGTTCTTCCAACTAAGCTGTTTGGATCAACAGCTCCCTGACATCTGCAAAGCGCATAGCTGCTAGACTGTACTAAGCCTAAGATGGTAACAATACCTAGTTTCATGTTCACACCTTACATCTGGCTGTATTGCAATGCAATGTTACAGAAAGCTGCCCTGCAGCATAATGACATTAGCTCCAGAATGCAGAGCTCACTTGAAAAAAGGAAAGGGCCCTGACACTGCACTGTTATCCATACCTGTGCTAAGTAGTTGTGGACAAGAGACTCAGGGCTCTACCAGAAAATTTTTATGATCAGAAACAGTGTTTCACAGCAAGGGTATCACCTAACCAAACTTGCTAACATAAAACAATGGTCTTTTCAGCTCATTGACAAACCAGTCATCATATCGATGCATCAAGCTTCATGCACTCAGAGTACATCTTAATTAAAAGAACACCAGTAAACATATACAAATTGGTTCAATCAGTCACAGAAAGACAGGAGATCTTCAGGAAGGCTGCTAAGGGTCCATTCATAGAATCATTGTCTGATTGGTCATTTCTGACTGTTCTGTCACAAACCCAGCACTTTCCCTTTTATTCCCAAGACTTGTGACACAGCCTGTAACTCATCAGCTGAGAGTGACAAAATACTACCATCTTCCAGATCTTGGTCTTCCCATCACAGAACCTTTCAGCACATCCATCAGTTCCCCACAGTCTAAAATTCTTCCAGGCTAGAACTCAAATTCATGAGTCTTCCCTCAAAAAATGTTGCAGTGCTTCCTATTACTTTGTCCTCACTGCAAGAATGGCTCAGCTAATGATGCACAGGTACTGAAAAATAAATAGCAGTGCTGGTTCATCCTAACATGTCAAGGCATAGCTCCAGTTGGCTATGCAGTAGTTGCCTTTCATCCAATACACCGTCTCTGACAATAGCCAGCAATGGGTTGTTTTCACTGGCACCAGGCTGTGGGAATAGTGGGTCACATGCACAGAAGTGGACAGACTTAGGATGACCTGCTCTGTTCTTCTCCATTTCCTTTATCTCAAATCTTTTCAGTTTTTAATCTCTTGATCATTGCCACAAACCCTGCCTTCATCTACAGACATCTGTAATCATCGATCCCCAGTTTTCTGTCACTCTGCCCTCACTTTTTTCAGCAGGTTACCTACCCTTGCTCTTCTAGAAAGCAAAGAGAATCGACATTGGTTGATTCAACTAGATTTTAGTGAATCAAGATTAAAAGATACAAAATCCCATCAAAAACCAGGTGTGATATACTACAACCATCAAGGAGAGCTCTAACACAGAAATTAATGACTTCATCATGGGATACATAAAAGGCTAGCATACTGTGGTCCATTACTGCAGGCCATGGTCCCCTGAGCTGAAGCTTTCCAGCTGCTCCACTCACATGGTTTTTTACTATGAAGTGAAATATGACGACTGAAGTAAGCTACCAAGATGCAGAATAAGTGCCACTTGTTTTGTTGTCTCGCCTACAGAAATAACTGGAAGTTTCCAAAGGGACTAAGGGATAGTGGAAAGTGAAGAGAAACAAGCATCCAATTTTGTAGTTTCATGAAATAAATCCTAAGCATCAAATATTAATGTCAGTATTTAGGGTTTGGCTTAAATCTTGAAGCATGAAGATTTTCTTTTACAGTATTTTTGGAGACTTGTTCATTCATATAACCTTGGTTATTTTAAAAAAGTCAGAATATTCTGTTTGTTTTGGAATCTAAACAAGCATTTGGCAGGTGGCAGGAAGTTTCACCGTCATGTTAAATGTTCAGTTAAAAATAATAACTGTTTCTTCTCAAGACATAGATGTGTTTCAATAATTTTTAAATGGTGAAACTATAGTGAGAATAAAAGTATTTGATATACTTCAAGTGTATTCAGAGATATGAGGCAAAGCAAAGTCTTAAGAGCTCTTCTGTCTAGATGTTGTCATGAAAACCCAGGACAGAGGTATGGCTGAAACTACGTTGCTCCAGACAAAAGTCCGTGAGACCCACAGAAACTAAGAGCCTTCCCTGGATCTTTCTTTTTTTTTTCTCCAGGAAGATGATAGCTATTAGCTGCTGATGCCTACAAATATCCATATAGTTCAAAGAGAAGAAATTTATATTTCCTCCCTTTGGTCCCAGTCATACCCTGGCTTTTATGTATTTTATGTTGATTATTAAGCATGACTGCAATTACAATACTTTTATGTGTTCAAGCAACATCCCATTATTACTTTTTAATATTATTTTGTGATAGAATATTTGAAATCACTGATAGCTTTTTTCTACTCATGCAATTTATTTTATTAAATTGTTTTCCTATATAAGATACAAAGTTCATTAAGAAAGCAGTAAGCTGAGGGATATTACTGAAAGTATGTACTTAAAGGAAAAGTACACAGTCAATAGAAACATATTAATTGGTGTACATCACACCACAATGATTCTTTTGCCAATACGTTAAAGTTTTATGAACCATTTTATTTTTGTTTATGTGGAAAGGCATTAATATTCAGTAAGTTGAACTAGGGTACACCTATACTATATAACTTGCATATAGCTGCCTGGTCCTGAAGATATTAGCAGAGCAGGAGCTATTTATTGCTTTGCATGTTTCAGATAACCAAACATTGCTTAAGTAACTTCAAAACAAGGTAAGATAATAAGATTTATCATGAGGTTGAAAGCATAAAGAGAGAAAGGGACCATACATACTAGATACTGTCTCCTTTACAAAGGAAAGATGGATTGATAAAAGCTATTAAAAACTTGAATTAATGCATATTTTATAGACTCTTCAGCATTAAGGGGAAGATTAAACTTAAAGGTGGCCATTTCAGGCTTCATGCAGCACTTTAGAATTTTATTTTCATCCCTTGAAGTAATGTGGGTGTAATGCCAGCACACCAATTATGTTACCAGAATGAAGTAACCGTCCATAGCAGCTTTGCTTATGATGCAAAACCGCAGAGACACCTTCTCACTAGAATTCACTGTTTTGGCACCATGCACAGAAAATACTGTCTTTTTATAGGAGATACATTTTTTTTTTTCCTTACAAGTTTACTCTTTTGGTAGATTTCAAGAGGCACTAAAATTCTCTAACAAAATAACATCAAGAATGAGGGAGTAACAGGATTAGTTACTATAATTTAATTGCGTGAATATGAAAGACTCAGAATGTGATACAAAACCTACTGGAGATAAAAGAAAAGAGACCCACTGGCTAAAAAAAAAAGTAGCTTTATGTGAAAATCACTGAAATTCACAGAACTAAAAGTTTATTCCCATATTTCTGAGTGTTGGGATCCCACATGTTCTATGTCTGAAAGTAGAATCTGTATTGGCAAGTCATTCAGGAACTAGAAACAGTGTAGAGAAGCCAAGGGGTATGGAAGGGCAGAAAGCCCAAGCCAGCCCCAGATGTCTCTTGTAGCTGCAAAATCAAGGACAGAGTGAAGGAAACAAAACTGAAGAAGAAAGTGGAGGAGGTATGTTGTAAAGAAAATCCTATTTAAGTGATGCACAAAAAATGGAACCACTCTTACAAAAACTATAATGTGTTTGCATTCAATATCCCTGTTGGATCACACCAAAAAAAGCCAAGTGATCTGATCTATCAGTTTTCAATTTCCAAAGGGGAGCTATGTAAAAATGGGTAAGTTTATTACAGAAGGAATTCTTCCTTTTATTATGGAAACTTAATTAAATGGCACATTCAAAAGGGTAAAGTGTTTTTAGGTATACAAAAATTGTTTACAACAGTTACGATACTATAGACTTGGAGAAAATGCACATTAGTTACTAAAAGGTTTTAGAAAGAAAACTAAGTTGGTATAATTAAAAAGCAAAGTAAATTAAATTATTTGAAAAGTGATGTTTAGATTTTTTTTTTTTTACATGAACATAGGCAAGATGATAGATGTAAAAAGTAACTGGAAGACTAGAAACAATGATGAACTTGCTAACAGCATAAAACCTAAAACTAGCTTCTTTTGAACACACCAGAAGCAGGGATGCTGCCTGAGATTCTGTAGGGCCAATACATGTTTACCGTAAGAAAGAAGTCCTTAAAGAATTTAGAGAATGAATTCTTTCTCTTACACTCATTGAAAATGAATTTAGTTAAGTTATACTCCAAACTTCCTTTATGATGGACATGTCGGACAGACCATCTCAAATCTAAGTGTCGGTAGAATGGAATAGAATTAAGAACAAATTGGTAAAATGAATAAGCAACAAATCCCCAAGCCCAAGTGATATTCAGTAAGATGTTCTGAAGGCAGTCAGGTATGAAATGACTGTAATGTTGTAATATGTAGCCTTTTGCTTATAACTAGCTTGGTGCCAGAAAAATAGAGGTGCCTGATGTGATACCAAGATTTCAAGACAGTTTTTAGGGGATTTGGAGAACTACAGACTGGTAAGCCAACTAAAAGGAGTTTCAGAAGGATTTCATGACACTGAAGGGCACATAAAATTTAATGTACAAAAATCTAAGGCGATACACATGGGAAAACAATTGTAACTTTAGACATACAGACTTTGAATTTGCATTGCATTTTTGGAAAGCTCTTGTTTTGTTTCTGGTGCAGACCATGTCTCTTGAAACCTTTTGAGAAATGAAACTCTTGTTTTCCAGCAATTTCCAATCAGTACTGCATAAGAACCCAAATTTGTAACCAAAACTAAACTTAAAGAGATAAGCTATCCCAAATGGAAAAGTAAAAAGTGAGTGTATTTCCATCTCTATCATTTACTTTCCAATAAATTCTAGCCAATGAAAAAATTAATCAGTGAATCTTTATGCATTTGACTAATTTGTAGCCCTTGTAATTCAGAATCCACTTGTATTTTATTTCCTTTATTAAGCAAAAGGTACATTTTCCTCATTTGTAATCTTTAATTTCAGTCTTTTTATACTGTATTCTGAACAAGCCAAATATGCAGAATTAATTTCCCTACCTGGATGCAAATTAGGGGCCAAGACTGATTTAAGTTTTTAGATTATTTATCAGTGAGCTAATTTTTCCTTTTGTTAATGAAATAATAAGGTTCAGGTCTAGCTGGTAAGCATGCCTCTGTGTCAGCCCTCTCAGCCAGCAACTGCATGCAAACTTTCATGATAAGTTTTAAGTTCTATGAATGATGGGTGGAACCACTTAAGTTGGTGACAACACCCAATACTCAGAAAAATTTCTTACTCTAAGCACTACATAGATAAGTAAAGAATACTTTCTTTGCGTAAGGTGGTGAGAAGACTTAATTACCTAAACCAGAGACTCTCAGGTATTTCAAAGATATTTTGTGGAAAATATTTGTAAAAACTATGTAGCAGAGAGATTGACAGCAGAGAGTAGAAGAGGTAGATTTTTAAAGAAGGCAAGTCTGTACATTGTCTCCTGCATGAATTTTGCTTATTTATAGAGGAATTACACCATGATATACTTTAATAAACACTGAAGAAGATAAAAAAAGGCAGCTTGGTCCAGTGAGCTGTGTAGAGTACACTGGGGTACCCTCCTAACTCA
>NW_009260410.1:3030886-3031183 GCF_000687185.1 Egretta garzetta
CTCTTTCCCATGTCTCTGCCACGCACATCTGACTGCAGCTTAGTGTGAGTTTACACTGGAACCTAGTCCAGTGAGAAACCTAACCTCAAGTGGTGCACCCCTACATCCATAAAACCCTTCTTGGCACTCTTACGAAAAAAAAGTGGCATTACCATAGTAATGTCCATAATAGTACTTGCATAACCATAATAAATAATGAGAAAATAAGGCAAATGGAAGCACAAGGAACTAAAAAAGACTGCCTTCACAGGAAAATGTGCTTTCACATGTAGTGTCCTTTTTAAAAAAAAAAAAATC
>NW_009260410.1:3031228-3055562 GCF_000687185.1 Egretta garzetta
CAGAAGGTTCTCTTTATCTACAACCAAATGTCTTCCTCTCTGAAGTAGTGTAGTAAGTGATTAACCAGCACTAGCAACACAACACATCTCTTTAGGGCGGGAACTGAAGAACATAATCAGCAAATAATGCAAATTACTGCTAATCAAATAAATTAATTCATCTCCCATGATTAGTAAAGAATTCAGTTCCATCTGCAAAGTGCTGTCTGTATCAAATCTAGCCCAAGAATATGCAGCTTGATCAGTAAAGTTTGTAAATAACTTTGCAGCTGAAGTATGTTGTTCAACTAGTGAAGATGTAGCTCTGTTGCCAAAGTACTTCAAAAAATCCACAGCTGAGATATGGAGGAGCTCAGCTAGAGAAACAGGTGCCCGGATCTGTGACAAATTAAACTAAATCAGGAGTGTATTCATCTTCACTAACAGCATATACAAAGAAGAATCATAAATAATATGTCAATTATTAAACTGTGCAACTCAGTTAGCAAAATATACAACTATATGACTGGGGAAGTGTGCTATTAAATTAATGAATGCATCTCAGTCAAGACATGGAGGGAACCTGGTCATTAACTTATCACTCTAGTGGCCATGGTATTTGGAAAGTTACTAGAGGGGGCTGTGGCTGGAGGACAACACACTTGCCAGGGAATAGTACTGAACTAGGAAAACATGCATTTTCCCCTACATAGTTTCCTGCATTACTGACAGCAAGCAGGGTCATGGAATCACAGAATTGCAAGGGTTGGAAGGGACCTCGGGAGATCATCTAGTCCAACCCCCCTGCTAAAGCAGGTTCTCCTAGAGCGTGTTACACAGGACTTCATCCAGGCGGGCTTTGACTATCTCCAGAGAAGGAGACTCCACAACCCCCCTGGGCAGCCTGTTCCAGTGCTCTGTCACCCTCAGAGTAAAGAAGTTTTTCCTCAGGGTCCTCTGCAGGATTGAAGTGTGTTCTTCAGAGACGCATCATGAGACTGTGGCTTATGGTCTTTTAGGATACCTCATTTCTGTTTGGAGACAAGAGCTGGGATTGAAGTGCATTTGTTGAGGTGTCTTCCAACTGCACTGTCTTCTGATGTGGCATATTGTCTTTGGATGTGAGCTACGCTAACTGTGGTTACAGCAGGGACAGTATCTGCTGTTTTCCCATCCTGAGTTAGAGGTGGCTCTACAGTGGTAGGCTGCACTTCTGTATTCAATAGTAGTGCTGCTCAAACTGGCCTATGTACTTAACCCCTGTACTTTGCTGTCAGCAATGAGTCAAACTGGAAATTAATGTGGCCAAAGAGTAAGGCCCTTCCACTTCCAACCTTCTTTGAACCAAAGCAGAGTCCTGCTCTTGTTTACTGTTCAGCAACATGAACAGCTTTGGGAAGGGGCAGTGGAGGGGCAGGAGTGTCTGACTGTTTGCTGGCATCTCTTCTGCAAGAGATGCATGAGGCTCTATGGCCTCACCAAAATTTGAGGCTTCGAGAAGTCAAAGGTTGCATTCTGGGATCTGTGTAGACAAGCTCACAACAGCTACAATCTCAGTGGTGTTCAAAGTCAACCAAGAAGCTGGAACTAGGGCTATGCATGCAGATTAATCAAATTGCAAGTATTTCCACAGAAACATTTCTTGTAAGGACAAAGCTTTTACTGCTGCCTATTAAAATTTGAAGAGTCAAGAAAAAGACACAATCTTAAAGTAGATTCCATATAGTTTTTACATTGATTTCCCACATTTCAACTTTGAATTCTAAAAAAAAAAAAGCAACAGGATCATAGAAAACTTTTTCTAAGCTGCAAGTTTGCTCACTGTGTTACTGTTTGAACTTTTATTTGATGCCACGTTTTTAACAAGCTGTATAAAAAACGTTTTCAGTAATCCCTAAATACAGAGATTTAAACACACCTGAAAATACGATGTGCTAGAAGTCAGCTAAAAGTTCTAATACATATACACATTACATCATGTGTAAATACTACTTGCTTTGATATAAGTAACACCCAGCTTCCTGAACAATGACATTAGAACTCAGTTAAAATTACTTTTCTGACAGTTCCTCTACATAATCCAGTCAGAGCCTGGAATTAGAGTAAAATTTTGCTCTTTAAGGTGCTCTTATTAAAAGTTCCATTCATATTTGTTTCTTATTAATTTTCATACCAAATTGACTTTTTAGAAGCAAAAAATTAGCATGGCAAATATATCTTGAAGTATAGAAAGCAAGTGCTTCTTGCACGAACTCTAGTAATAAAGTTTTTTAACAAGTCAGTCGATGATTCAAAACCCTTCCTTTGTTGGCTCTTATTTACTATGAACACAAAGAACAGTAACTGGAAAACCTTCCTCTATCACAGAAGGCACTTAGGAGGCATATCCCTTAATATTAAGATGACCACATGTATTCATCTGTCACACAACTTCAATACCTCAGTGAGCCAAGTCACAGATGGTAAGAAGGATGGGACAAAATTCACAATTTTACAGAAGGAATGGCTTTTTAGGAAAAAAGAAAGATCAGCTTGATTTTAAAGGGAAGCACAGTCCACATCAGAAAATTACATCCCTCTTTTCTCTAGTTTTTAATTTCATGGTTTTAGCAATTACTAGGGACTAACACATGCTGTATCATAAGTACAATCTAAAAGTACATATTTTGTAAAGTTCTAACTCAAAACTAGTGGAATTTATTAATCTCATAACTTCACGGGAAAATATATATTTCATACTTGAAAAATAAGTGTATTTCATAGCCCATTGGAGAGTGACAGCTAGAAGCAATTTAACATTTAGATATCTCCCTTAATCCTGCACTGAATGACCAAATGACCACTGCCTTCATTGGGACACAGAACAAAGCAGGAGAGAGATATGCACACAGCTGATTTTATAAAGTTGGGGTAAGTAGACTACAGACAGAACATCCAATATTCCTTGAGGAAGGAGTGGCCTTAAAATTTACTGGCTGCTGACTTGATAACCAGGCATAGGACTGCAGGAAATACTTTGTTGTGAATAATTTATCTGCAACTTCCCAAGTCAGGAGTGCAGTCTTGGGATCTGCTTGTGAGGAAGTACAGCAACATCCCATATTCAAGGTTCACTGTAAATTTATACCTCCTGCATTTTAATATCATACTTCCTAGCTGAGCATACATGTGTGTCTTGCCTCTGTTCTAAACAGAAGAAATGCTGAACCTAATCAATCTTCCCTGTGTGCACCCCGTCCCAATCTCCATGCACTTCCTATGGGCATAACTTTATTTTCAGTTCAATTCCTTTGCACTTCGTAAAGCATGGAAGCCATAGAAAAGGGTTCCTTCTTTATGTTCTTCCTTTTGAACTCTTAGTTGCCAAGTTATTTCTCTGCCAAAATAAACATGCCTCAGAAAATTTCTAAAAAGAGGTGATTAATATATTCTGGTTTTTTTAAATGTTCTAACTCTAAAATGGCTGAAGGGACTTTCCCCTCCAGTTCAAAAACCCCAAACCAACTGTACCAAATTAAATGAGTGTCAAACAATCCTTCACCCACCAAAAAAAGCGCAGAATAACTCCAAATTAATCCAAATTTTCTTTAAGAAAGCAGATCAAATAAATTTTAGCTATTGTGAAAAATCTACTTGGTGAAAATTGTGACATGATCATTAATCACATTTATTTTACGATTTTGGTGGAACAAGACCCCTGGTACTCAAATAGTAAACCAGCAATAACAACAAAGACCTGTACACAAAGACGTAGCAATTTACCTAAAAAGATACAAAGAAATAGCTGTGGATTGATGGAAAGATTGTTCTGTAGCGTGGATTCTGCAGTGAACTACATGTTCACTAATCAAAACTATTCTGTTACCTGAACTATGGTATTTTCTACTACTAAAGGTATAATCAAAAGTTCAGGTTAATACACTATTTTAACAAGCCTTGACAGAGGATGTTGTACTGCAAAGGTTTTATATCAGCTTACGCGATATTATACAGAACAGCTACGCATTTACTAAGTAAACGTATCGAACTGTTCATACAGCATTCAGTATGTGAGACAGAGCCTGCAAAAATAAAACAAAAGAGATCTAGGCATGGAAGAGAATCCATGTTATCATTTCTATTTACAACTGTGTAGAATGGTTGGACTTGAAACAGCTGGGATTGTCTACCTAATTGATTCAAATGTGCATTCAACTTGTTTAGATCATTGAGTTGATTATGTAAATGAGCTTTCTATGGAAGATGATGAATATGGTTTTTTCCCTTGAGTTCTAGTAT
Organism: Egretta garzetta; assembly: GCF_000687185.1. Taxonomy (NCBI): domain Eukaryota; kingdom Metazoa; phylum Chordata; class Aves; order Pelecaniformes; family Ardeidae; genus Egretta; species Egretta garzetta. Next base: position 3,035,486 of record NW_009260410.1, read on the forward strand.
GGTGTAATGATGATAAAAAAAGTTGTCACCAGGAAAATACCTGTGGTGTTTAAGACAACCATTTGCCTCTGATGGCAAAACAGCTACGTGAAAGCCTGTGTTCCCTGTATCCCAAATCAGCTACTAGATAGTTTGATTTACATAGAACAAGATGAATTTTAAAGGCTTATAGGCCTATCCAGTGTTGTCATGAAAACCAAAAATGAAATGGTTTTGATACAGATAAAATTCTATGGATCCTCAACTACAAATCAATTATTCATTATATAGATTTCTTACTCCACTGTGAAAGGAATAGGAATCTGCCATAGTTTTGGGTCAGGATGCACCACAGGATCCTGATGGGGTATGAACTGGTTTGCACCTTCACTGACTGTAAGAGCAATTTATGGCCATAAATTGGGTTTAGAAATTGGAGAAACTGGAGCTTAGTAAACTTGCAAATGCTACAAAAAATCTTTAGAAACATTTTAGATATCACTCAGAAATGTCAGCTTTCCTAAAAAATAATTTCACAATTAATTTGCTGGTCTTCTAGAACTGAATTTCCTAAATTGGATATCACCAAGGGAAAATAAAGACTTACTTCCAAATGAATAATTAGGAATTCTAGACAAAACTCTTTTACAGATATTACATCACTAAGCATGTTTGGTGGTATTAGCTTTCGGACTGTGAACTTTTGGGTTTATAATCCTATTGTTAGGCTAATAACAGATTCTAACAGATTAACATGTGAAATCAGGAACATTCATTTAAAGATTAAAAGCAGGAAGGAAAATTAATATTGAAATGGGGTTATTTTGATAGTCTCCATCTTTTTGATTTACAATAATTATAAAATAAATGCATACCTGGTACATAATTACATACTTGATATTTTTATTAGTCTTTACACTTGAATAACTGGAAGCCAACATTTTTGCTGGAAAACTGAGTAGTTCTTGATTTTTTGATTTAGAATTGTTTCAAGTTGCTGGTTTCCCATTTTAATTTCCCAACTTCAGGTGTGGTTTTTTTTTTTTCTTAATTTCTTCAGTGCTCAAATAAAGTAACTTGAAAACAATTACATATCATTTAAGGGATAGACATTGGTAACTAACAATAACATTCTTTAAGACTAGGAACTGGCACCATATCAATTATGAATTTTTACGTTCAAGTATTTTATAAACCAGAATATTAGACTCACTTAAATTAGTAGTAGAATATTAGACTTACTGTCATATTGGCGTTCCTAGCAGATTGTGTTTCTAGAAGTGTATGCTGCAGTTAACATAGTAAGCTATATATACAGCAGTGACAGTGGAAATTAAGAATGAACATAATAGTCTGGAGTTGTCTAGCTGAGTTTATTGCCATGACTTCTTTGCATTTTTGCATTTAGACCAGAAAAGAATTTAACACTCTGCTTTCAGATTGTTCTATATTTTCATAACGTTACTTTCACTGTTGAGTCCAAGTCTTCTGATTTCTTCTAGGTATAATATCAGTGGGTAAGTAGTGTAAATACTGTGGCTCAAGAACCAGGCCTATAGTTTCTTTTATTAAAACAAAAAGCAGTTTTGCTAAACAAAACACTAGCAGTCTTTGAGGTAGACAACTTATTAACCAAAATTGCTTTCCTTTTAAATCACAAGAGCTTTCCTCCTCTTTGAACCTGTGTCTCCTTCTTTTGGAGTGTTAAATGGCTTATCTTCCAAGCTGCCCTGGAAAAATCTCTGGTTTCAGGACAGTGAAGCAAAGTGTCTATAATTTACAGTGTAATAAAACTTATCTGTGGACATTAAAGCACCAAGAGATTTGATTGAAGTTTATTTTATTATTCTTTAATATATGAAAAGCATCATTATAATAGAGATAGAAAAATATATTCACAACCAGGAATGCATATAGAATCTGTGATTTCCAGTAAGAGGCACCTATGGCCACACAAACACAGAGCCATTGAACATATCTATCTGCCAAATAGCCCTCATAGTTTGGTTACTGGTGGTTATTCAGTGTACATTTCTGCGACTAATTCATTTTTCAGGTTCACCCTTCACATAGGTCTTTAAACCTTGCGCATGCTTTGAGTTCTATTTTTTATAGTATCTCCAATATACAGAATCTAGTCTTTTGAGGAGTCTCTAAGGTAATTTCCATTTGAAGCCATTACTATTCAATGGCAATAGTAACTTAGGAGGCCAGAGATCACTCACTGCAAGCTCCACTGCTGCTGAACTCATGCCAGTCATGAGTACTGCAGATGTTTATTCTATCAGCAGATGGAAACTTCATGGGTCATTTTTCCTCCTTCCCAAGAGTAAATGTCAGTTTATTTGAGACTTGAAAACTTGCTTTCTTGTCACCAGGTCAAAACTCTGACCTAATCAGTAACAGCAACATTTTAGGTTAGACATTAGGGAATCTTTTGATACATTTGCTGCTGACTCAAGCATATGCCCATGAAACCAAGCAAATATTCCTTTCCCCTTTGAGACTCAGGTTCCGTCTTGCATGTTTGATACCAAGGCTGTGCAATGTGCAGTTATTTTTAGCAGATGTCATGTCATTTTAACCTTTGAGAACAGTTTTAATGGACCCCGGTGACCGGAAAAAAAAATGAATTTACTCTAACGTGAATTCTGTGCTACATAAGGTACACTGTGAGTAACTCTGCACTAACATATTTTAAGATTTAGAATAAGATACCCATTAAATATGCTCAATAGAAGCATAAGAGCATTCCTCCTTCACTTCATCAGTACAGCATTAAAATCTGACAAGCACATTTCAGGACAAGTTATTTTTTTCCTAATATACAAAGACCAGGAACCTGACAGAAATCACAGCTCAGGGTTCAGAGGTCAAACGACTGGCCAGTTGACTGTAACTAAGCAAATGAAGCTACAGGTCAAAAATCTTCCCTTATTGAATATGCTGCCAGAATTCATTGAACATTGTGGGTGCAGTGCTGCTTGTCACATACACTGATATGTCTCTGAGCATGTTATGTACTGCATAAGAAGAAGGAAATGGATAAAGAGAGGTTTAAAATCCACTTCCTCTGCTTTTCAGACTGCTCTGAAATTGTAAATACTAAAATCATCACACCATTAATGTGCCTCCGGTCTACTTGGAGCAGCCAGTTGTTTGAAATGAAAAGTCATGTTCTTCTACATGCCCATACATCCCATATTTTCTCTCCAAAGATGCTGAGGTTTCAAAAAAATAAATGAATGAAAACTATGGTTTTTTTTCTAAAGCCACTTACAACCATACCTCTCATAACTGATAGCTTTATTTTATGCACATGTGTCCTTCTGATCTGAAAGGGCAATGAAATTAAATTTAATCATGTCTTATTTCATTTGACTCTAAAATGACAAACTATTAGAACCACTATGTAAAAAACAAAAGCCAGGCCTGCACTCTGCCAGCTTACAAGTTCCAGTTTTGATTGTTGCTGCCATAACTCCATTTTACTAGGGCACAATAACATTAAAGTTGGTAAGAGTTATAATCCTGTAAGTAGTGGCCTGTACAAACAAGATCTTTTGGCAATGAATCAAATTTGATTCCACATTGTACCCTCTAACAGAAAAGCAATATTTACAGTTACGTTACTATGCCGCATATTTGCTGCCTGATCCCAAGGCCTGAATTACAGCAAGGTTTTATTCAAGACAGTCACCTGGATTTGGTAGGCATGTTAGCTTTTTAAGGCTATGCACCACTGCCTATTTCTAGAGGCATTTTATTATCATCCCTGCCACTTGCCTGCTGTTAAATCTTGGAAAAGTTACTTCCCCTCTCTATACTTCATTTTCTCCATTTATGAAAATGGAATATCATTGCTAATCACTACAGCACTTTGGGATCCTGCATTCCTTTGGCCGGGGGTGAAACAGTATTTTTATTATTACTATAAAGCCATATATATGTATTACTGTGTGCCTGGTGCTTTACTGAGTTGTCCAAATAATCTATGTCTTGTCATTACAAGCACTGTAACTTCCTGAAATACAACTGAGAAATAAACTTGAGCCCAGTCTTAAACCCTTAATGTCCCAGTAATTAAAAAGGTGGTTCTTGTATTAAGAACTGTTCCTTAGGAGGAAAGGTTTATAGGACTAGGCTTTTACTGTAAAGAATAAAATGCTGAAAATGTGGTTTTAGTTCTTCATGCAGGTCATGATTCCTCAAAATAAACACATATGCATATCTACGTATATAGATAAAAAAATAACATTTCTGAGAACCAACTGTACAGTTGCCTATAGGCTGTTTCAACTCCGTGAGTTCAATCCCAGGTATATATTCCTCTCACCTAGAAATTGCAACAAATGTACAGAGCTGGGTTGCTAACAAGCTGAATATTACTGTATTTCAAAGTATTCCATAAGAAATATTTTAGGACAGTTATTGTATATGCTCTTAATTTAACTCTGTCCTGTATTTAACAACGGAATACCATTTCACTTTCAAATATGTTAAGTCTAATCCTTTGCCTTTAGAGAACATGACTCATTGCAATTTCAATGAAAAAGTTTCTTATTTTCTGAGAATTTTCCTCACATTACTTGTTTTCAGTAACACTGGGTTACAGGGCCACTTTCTTATCTTTTGTGTCTTACCATTGTCCCTGAAGAAATTTGATTCCATTTTACTTAAGGCTCCATAAAACTTGCAGCTGCTGACGTTCCAGTCTGAAGACAAAGGTACCAACAATCCTCAGAAGATACATTTCAGAAGGCACTCAAGATTACAGATCTATCAGAACTGACATCAAAGGCATGGTAAGTGATACTATCTCCAGTCTTACTCAGATCCTACAGAACACAATGGAACAGATCAACAAAAGATGACTAGATTTTTTTTTTTCACTTGTTGAATCTCGGTGCATAAATGTAGTTCTAGTTCTTATATTTTTCTGCTCAAACTATGGAAAAGCTAATTAGGGAATTTCCAGAAGTATTATATTTTAGTTTTAACATTTAGAGAATCCCTTGTGTTAATATGCTTCCTACATCACCCATTTTGTAACTAAGAGAACAGGGTGTTTATTACAGTTTCTAAAATTCTACACAATTCTAAAAAAAAAAAAATTCTATCACAAAAACCACACGATGATACTTCATTCCAGCACTATACTGGATATTACCTGTAACAAAGGTGCATTGGTAAAGAAGCAGTCTCCAGCCTGGAGAGGAAATGAGCCTCTGAAATTGTGAAATTGTGAATATTATAAAGATTCTCTCTGGGGTCTAGCAGGTGTTGATATCCACTGTCAAAAATGTACTTGAAGTAATGAGAGAATAATTAAGACAGTGTATACACAAGCAGTGAAGTGTAATAGTCAAAAATATAAGGAATTAATTGACCTTTAAGCAAAAAAAAAAAAAAAAAAATTTAAAAAGAAAAAAATAAAACTACTTTCAGTCAGTGCTTTCCTACTGGAATCAAGTCACATATGAATGAGAGCTGGTGGTAATCATAAATCAGAGCTAGAAATTTTAGAAAAGCAGTAAAGAAAGCAAAAAAACATGGAAAGAAGTCTACAGCTAGCAGAATCAGTGAGTATAAGGCATGTTTTTTATGTATATCAGGAACAACACAGTTCTAGCAATGACTCTGATCTACAACTAAAAGCAAATAATAGAAACAATAAAAATGAAGAAATGTACATATCTGTCACGGGACAAAAATGAAATATTTTCCATTCAGTAAAAGCGATAAAGCATGTTTAAAAATTGTACTAAAATTTGTCATTTTAACAGCAGATCCATTTCTAATTTAAAGGAAAAAAAATGTCTAAACTACAAATAATTTAAAATTGGTTTGCAAAGGAGAGCCCTGAAGAGATAAGAGTGGCTGGAACAGCTCTTTGAATAATGGAGAATTGTCCTAGATGGGGATGTATCACTGCCACTGGAAATCTGAACACCAAAACAGGAGGTCTTCCTCCAGAAACATGCTGTAGTTGCTAAGAGAATTCAGTTTTTGAAGTCCTATTTGTATTATACAGAAACTGAGAATAGATGATTAATTTATTTATTAAACGATTTTAAATATTTTTATATATTTTTGCTTTATAAAAATGATATTTATAAAATGATTCTTCTTTCTTTATAACATGAATTAGTTTGAGAGGAACACTTGCAACATTTTGTAGCAGAACCAGAAGCACAAGCTATGAATCAAACCTCCATGTGAAAGACATCTTAGGCTATCATTTTTAAATACCTGATAATAGGTGGGCAACACATGTCCCAGCAATCACTTTTAGGCAATGAGACCAAACTCTTGGTAGGCCAGAACTTTATTCTTGGACTACATTGATGACAAAGAATTCTGAATATAAAAAATGCAATAGCTGTTCATGCTTCTCTGAGATTTGCTTTAAGAAGTCATGAGGACTCATGAGTCTACCTTAGAAACGGATCCACCCTGATATGATTAAAGTGACTCTCAGGAAATAGCACAGTGATACAACAGTAAAACAAAACCAATAATGAATGATAACACCCCTAGGAGAACACTGCTAGTGCAAAGAGGAGATGCAGGTGATTTACTGTATTTCAGTGGCTAATTTACTTTGGAATATCAATTCATCAGTGTGGCAAAAGCAAATTTGCTTCTTAAAAGAGTTGAGAGAAAACATTCCTTTTTTAAGAATCAAAGATATGTAGAAATGCAAGGCAATAAAAATACTGTGAAATAAACATACTCTCCAGTACTAAAACAAAGAAGATACCATTCTCTTCTTTATCACGTTATTACCCCCAACCCCGCAACTGATATGTCAAAATGTTAAATAGGAAACCAGTGCATAGATACCAGAAGCTGTCAAATTAGATGGCAGCTGTTTGTTCACCCATGAGTCTGTGAATTAAAAAGCCTGTATGTTCATGGTTAAGTAGAGACTAAAACCAAAAGAGCCCCACTGAGAATATGAAATCTCAGCACTTCCCTAAAGGCTCCCAGACTGCAGAGGTGAAAAGGAAAGGTTAGGTGATTGGTAAAACTTGTAAATTATGTATTTTGAATTGAACTGACATTCCCACCATGCAGTAGGCAAAATTCACTACAGTTTTATCAGAGCAATTCCTACTGGATTCATGAGGTAAATGTTTATTTCTTGCCTCCAAGTTGAATTTGTCTTGCTTTCTCCTCTTTTTCACCATGCTAAAATGAGCTTTGATCTATGCATAATGATACACACATGTTCTATTATTATGTGCATGTTCAGTTTGATTTTTTTGATTTTACTCATCACATTAAGCATTTTTCTTCTTTTTTCACAAAGGAGCTATGAGTGTGTGCAGCTTACAAGAAACATATACAAACAGCCTTTTGTAACTGCACAGCAAGTGTCTCAAACTATAACCTGAACTATTTGTGAATACGATTTACTCTTCTCGGTTTTTTGGCTGTTCATGCTCCTGCCATCTCTTATTTTTTCCACTCATTTATTAGAACCAGTATTCACAAGTATGAAGGAAACAGGTACGTGGCAACATCAATGGGAAGTCATTACATTGGTAGGAAGTCTTTACGCATGTAAGAAATTAATCAGATGAAAAATTTTAAGGCTTTTCTTAAACATTTGCTCTCTTACATGAATTAATTATTGGTGCAAGATCTGCAGCTTGAAGAGGACTACTGATTTCCCATCTTAAAAAGTGGATGACCATATTACATGTATCTACTGAAATCAGTTTATTAAGTTTACTGCTTTCACAGTCCTGTGAAGGATTTTAATTTCCAAATTATTCTTAAGAAAAAGTGATTCTACCCTAAAATAAGAAGATTTGTGGGATATGCAAATCATTAAGCTTTTCCTATTCTATACTATTTACTGAATTTATCATTATTCTTAGCGTACAGCCCTGGTAAACTAACTGAACAATTGCCAGCAGGAGTCCGAAGTCAGATGGAGATGAAAGCTTAAAATGTAAGTGTATGTGTAGGAATACAGAACTACAAATAAAGCTTCTAACACTAAAAGATGAAACAGATCACTTTAGGCAGATATCATGTGGCTACTTTTTTTTTTTCCTCTTATTTCTCAGACGACACATTTGCAGGATCAGACTTTTATTGAACACTTAGTAGTAGGCATATGGACGCTGTGCTTCCTAAGGTTAGTTCTGCTTAGCAAAGTGCTGCAAGCTTTCACAGCTGCTAAAATATTCTTCCTTTTAGATAGCTGGATAGATGTTCCCCTTCCATAAACACTACTTGGAGTCTCCACCTGCAAATCAGCTCATTATCAAAGATCTGTAAGAGGCCACAAGAGAAGACCTTGTAACTCTCTATGGGCTCAAGAAACAAACATTTCAAGCTTTCAGAAGCTTTACTGACTCCCATCCCAGAAATCTGTTTTTCTTCGGGGCTTATGGTATATAATATTGGGGGGCACATGGAGATGGGCTTGGGATGGCAAAAAATGAGGGTGAATGAGACACTTTTGTGTCTTAGAAAGTTTGAAGTAGCAGTCTGTTAGCTACTGATAGAAGTTCAGATGAGAAAGAGAGTTGTTATCAAAGTTACTGACCATAATGTTACTTTGTCAGATCCTGGGAAAGACTGAGCATCTGCTGGTCATCCCCAGGGACCAGAGAGACTGTTTTTTCTGTTTGTAAACAAAGGTGTAACAAAATTCATATGCTCTCCCAAAGGATCATGATTTCCTTCTTACTTAAATAGTATTTGTAAAATTCACTGAAAATCTTAGAAGATGCTGTATCAGCAAAAAGTATTATAGCACCAACTTGCATTCTTGTTTGAAAACAGGGTTCTATAGCCATTCACATGCCAGCTATTTATATATCTCAGCACTTTCTCTGTGCTGTTATTTACACTTTATCTGCCGATGTAGGCAGATTTCTTCACCAATAAGAAAGGTGTTTTGGGACTGTTGTTTTTTGATTTTGAAGACAAATTGTAGGAGTTCTGAGAATAATCCAGAACTCACTATTTTGGTATTTATAATTTTTTTTTCTGTCCAGGAAGAAAGAAAAAATTTCTTCGTTATCTTTTGCTTTAGTCAAAAGCTAAAAGCATTCCTACATTACAGTGACTCTCAAAAAAAAAAAAAATCTCAGTTGCGAATCAGAGCTTAACTGCTACTTTATTTTACTTATTTTATGCATCTTTGCAGATGATTGCCTGAGTCTAAACTAAGTGATAATACCACAACATGTCACTAAGATCCAATGCAAGTCACCTCAACCTCAAAATAAATTGTTTGTAATGAGAAAGGAACATGGCATAAGCTAAAGTGTGATGCATACAATACTATTTTAAGGTGTGGTGTTTTGCACAGGGTACCATAAGAGATTCCATAAAAGAGTTTACAGGCACGACCCTACAATAGGAATCACAGCACAGTACTGAGGTGGTATATGAATTTTAGCAGATCAGGTACAGCTTGTAATCCATGCAGCATCTGGCTGTATTCTACCCCAACATTAGAGACAAAACAAGTAAACATTATCTTTGGGGGAGAAACACGACAACAGTGTATACATGTAAACATCGCCTTAGATGCAGAAAGCATTTAATTGTGAGCTTCTCATTTTGAATTCTTTACATGTTATTCGTTCCCAGTATGCATTTTTTCTTAAGTTCTCATCAAGGCAAGGCAAAATTTATCTTTTGTTGCATATCACTGAGATATGAATTCTACTCAGCATCACACTTACATTTTTAAGCAACTGTGATGCTATAATAAGGCACTAACACAGCAGCCTGCTCTACATACCAATGGCTAAATTTCTTATGCAGGCTCACTTCTGCCTGGTGGAACTGGGACTTCTTCAAAAAAAGCAATGCAAATCATTGCATTTGCTTTTGGTCATATAACAGAACTTCACAGAAATTAGTAAGAAAAACAAAGCTCTTTTTCCCAGCCTTTACAAAACTATTAGCGTGCTACCTGAATTTTATTTCAGGCACCGCAGACACACAGGTCACTGCAGCTTGCCAGAAGAAGATACAGGGTGGAGGACAGAGCATCTTTTTTTCTGACAGATTCCTTAGTTGAATGTGCTGCTCTTGTATTTAAATAGAGCAGAATATTCTTAGGTCAAGAAAGGAATAAACCCTTGTTTTCACTCAGTTCGATACTGACAGAGTTGGAATAGCTGACTTGCTGCTTTGGTTCACTCGTCCTAATAACCTGTCTGTTCAACAGCATAACTTTCCACCCACTTTAGACAGATTTAAAAACTAACACAAGGCAAACGTGATTATGACTGTATGAACAACTTAATCTGTCAAGATGGAACTCAAGCTCAGTTCCTCAAGGTCACACCCCATAAACCCAGTTAAGCTCGGTTGTGAAGTAATGCCATCGAGTCAATGCAACTAGTCAGGCACCGGAGACAAAGCCCACGCTTCTGTGCTCTGCTGGATGCCTCACACATGCCAGCATAGGGTTTAGCATGGATGTCTTCTCTAATCTAGGCTTTCTTTTCCTATTTAAAGATAAATGCTTCCTGTCAAAGGAACAAGGAAGTTACTGGGACTGGAAGGTTCTTATTTGCAGAAGGGGGGTGGGGGTGAAGTAGAAGCCGTCATCTCTCCTAGCTTCAAATCCTTTCTTCAGATTCAAGGTCTGGATGCTGGGCAATGCAGAGGACAGCATAACCTTTATGCTTTAAGAGAGAACTTGTTTTCACACCCGCAAAATGGAATATTAATAGGCAAGATGCTTCTTGCAATGGCATCCCTTTATGACCAATGACTGGTACTCCTAAATGTGCCTATGAGAAAAAAATAATAAGGAGCCTTGAGACTGTTGTAAAAATATTTTCCCAGTAAGGTAACCATTTATATCTGAAAAAGCTTTTGCATTAAATGCGCCAAAATGATCTTTTGAGTTCAGTGAAACCCACATTTTTCAATGGCATTCTCATTTATGGCAGTAGCAGCCCAGTGCTACATTTGCAGGGTTGGAGGTTAAATGTAACAGACTCAGTTCAGCTCAGACACAAGAATGTTGTTTACAAGCAGAATCAACAAAGCCATCCTAATAAGACTCTAGGGTGTAAATTAGAGATAAAAAGAAAAATTTCCCAATTAAAATTTTCCTAAAGGTTGAGGGCTTAAAGCCATTACACACTGTGGTCAGACCTGGACAAAAGTGAAACAAACCCCCAGACCCTCTTAGCTGTGATGAGGCTAGAGGCTAAGACAGAACAACAGAGGGAGTACCGTCACAGCCAGACTATAGGCAATCAGTTCTAATAATAGGTATGTGTCTAGACTTAAGGCCAAGTTCTGAGAAACTACTATTGTTGAAATCAGCGAGAACTCTGCTGAGGAAAAAGGAAAAAAGTGAGCAAGGTACTTCAGCATTTGGTCATAATATATTAAATACCCCACACAAAGTAAAAATGCATGAAAAGACGTCAAATTAATCCCCTTTCAAGAAAAAAAATAACTATTTCTGATTGACATTTTTAGTATGTGCCAAGTGATGCATATTTGGGTCTTGCTTGTTCATGTACAAATTTTTGTTTGAAAACACGTACAATTTATGCAATGGATAAAGAAAAAACTCACTCTAATTAGAGATAACAGCTTTAATCTTGGAAAATTCTGACAGTCATCTACAGAGTCTGAGCTGGATTTAAGAGTTCTGGATTTCTTGCCTGACTCATTGACAGGGCTACAAGTACAAGACCAGCTCCTGTGAGAACTGGATGCCCACCAAAAAAAAAAATTACATTTAGCTGTGGCCACACTGAACCTACTTCTATTTTATATAGAAATATTTTATATATTTCCTATACTGAACATGCAATAGAATGCCTGAAGGAGAGCTGAACAAATGCAAAACTTCTCAATTTCTAGATCTCCCCAATTTTCAGGCTTTTGTACAGCTCAAGTATTTTCGGGAGGGGGAAGTTAACAGCTAAGACTTGCTAGAATGTGGGAATAGGATGCACAGCTGTACAGTGCAGAAGTTCAGATAATAACACAGGCATCTGAGTCTACTCTGAACAACATCTGCAGGGGACTAAAATGAAGCTGATGAAAATGTCCAGGTACATTAACATTAGCCCACCTATTCTTTTGCTCACTCAAAAGCTATCCTGACCTTCACTTTAAAATTCCCCTCAGTTCACATCTCTTCCACATATTTTTCATTAATTTCATCTAGCACCTAAGTCAAGACGAAGTAGTAAGACTTTCAGGTTCTTTCAACTGCACTAGAACATACACTCCAATTTCTACAAAAGCCTTCAGAGAATTTCAGGAATTATCAATTTTTTTTATTAAGTTGATTACTGTAGAAGAAGAATGCCTTAATTTTTAAATTGCCGTGGCTATGTCTATACAGACAGCTTAACTTGTTATCAAACTCTCAAATTAACACGCCTGAAGTCCTCTAGCTCACTGAAAACTGAGCAGCCAACCTTGAGCTCTTCCTTTCAGAAATGTAAGACCAGTGCTCTGAACCAAAGTGCTGGCATTTCCCCTCATGCCAAATGGACATAGAAGTAATCAGAATTCAATTTGCAACAGAAGCATCTTCTATTCCTCTTCTACTCACGTGAACATTAGTAGTGTAAGACAAAGTTGTATTAATTACTCTCTTACTATCATCCCACCCTTATCAAGCATTTACAACTTCCTAAAGTGAGTCAATTTTCCAACTTCTTCAAACTTCCCAGTTTTCCTGACCTTTGCTGCTTCCTTTCAGTCTGTCTGTCCTTCACTTTACATATATGCAAGTAACTGTTTTTCCACATACACTTCTTTAAAGCAAAACCTAAAAATTCAGACGTTATCTCCTCAGAAAACTCTGCTTTCCCAGTTGACAGATTGCTCATTGTTCATTCTTATTAAATCAGCATGTAAGTCTATAAAAAGTGACCAGGGAAACTGAATGCTTGTTGACATCATAAATCTTCTTGAGCGCCTGCTGGAGGAATGGCATGCTTTCTTGACATCTTTATGCTCCTAGTGATTACCAAGAGTGCAATTAAAAGAAACCCAACACATTAAGAAATAAGAAAGAAAAATGCATTTTATGTTACTTTTGTAAAAAAAAAATAATCCTCAGGACTTACCATTTTATGGTATTGTTGGGAAAACTGAAGGAGAGAAATTGCCTGGAAATCTTTTATGATTATTAATTAAGATGATGTTGCTTGGTTTGGCTCTCTGTAAGTCACTGGCAAAATTCTTATTCCCTTGGTGCTTTTTATTCCACTCCCCCTTCTTCCCTTTCTGTCAGTCAGCATCTTTGTTTACTTTTATTTGTATCAAAACAAGGATCCTCAGTGTCTACTGAAAGATTTCAACTGATTTCAGCATGCCTTGGAGAAAGCTATAAACTTTGGCAACAGTTTGTCTACCGCCTGCCTTCAAAACTTTATGCTTTCCAGGCCTGACTGAGATTGCACTGCAATGCAGGGATCCATTTCATTATGCTTTCTCTCCTTCAGTAGCTTTGGAGAAGACTAAATGGTGAACAAATTCTGGGCAATCCCTGAGCTCCGCAGACACTTGGCACCACGAAGTATCAGTCAAAACATGGCACTGTATCTCACAAGAGCAGTCACTTCCACATATTGTTTTTCTGAAAACTAGGATTTTCTTTACGCAGTCAGACAGACACAGGCTTGGAATATTTCAGAGGCCCAATTGAAGAACACATAGGAGTAACCAAAGCACCAGCTGGCTGGGATACCAGGGAGTCCCAGGTGTCTCAACAAGCCTTCCCAGGATAAATACAGCATCACTGAAGACTGCAGTGTTCTGGCATCTATCTTTTTTATTGGTTATTGAGCTAGGTAGGCTAGAGGTATCTTGGGTATCCCAGCAACTACATCATTTCTCTGTTGGCTCCCCTTTCCCTCATATACTTCAAGTCCCAGTTATGGTTTCCCTGATTAAAAATCATTGGTTTTCTCTGAGGTTCACTGAATGGCTTTGCTTAAACAGGTATGAAGTAAAAGCACATCTTCAGAGAAGAAAATATAGGCTGTTTTTTTCTTCAGAAGATATCCAAGACTAGCAGCTTTTGTAAAAAAAATAAAATTAAAATACTGTAAAAGGAAATGTAGAAATTGTAATTGATACATAAACAAGAATAACCCTTCAAAACAGAATTACTTTATTACAATTCAGAAGTGATATTAGGCAAAGCTTATTTGTACTGTGTCAGGGTCTTCAATGCCAGCAAGTTTGAATAATTTCGCAAGCCAGTAACGTTATATAAAATTGATTCACATTCTGACCTAGCTGGTGTGTAAATATGCATGGAAACATCAAAAGTATGTGACTTAGTCACATCCCACTAATATAAAGCTGTAGTTATTAAAACAAATCTGATATAAACCACATTATCTAGAACATATTTTAAGGTTCGTTCTTATTTTGCTATTCTTCTAAATCTGAAATATATATATTTTAAATTATAATTTAAAGCCTTGACCAAGTGGTCCAGATTCCGTTATGTTTGGCATTGAACTAATATGAAAGCAGAAAGGTTGTGTGTTTCCAAATTTGCATTCTAAACAGCACTAGACTTTAGATTGAAGAGGGCTGTTTGACTAAGTTTTAAATACTGTATCGGTAATTTATTATCTTTTTTAAAAAGCTAATGTTTAATAATACTATTATGGCTGCTATTAAAGCTTCAAATATTGGAAAAATACCGCACAGGAAAATAAATTACTATAAGATAAAAGACCATGAACTTCTTCCACCTGCCTTGTTATCTTTAATTGTAATTCATGTTATCTCTAAAACATACCCATACCTATGTGTTTAAAAGACACAAACTAAGCGCTTTGATGAATCTATCCAGAATATTTTCCTTCTGCAAACATACATGCTACTCTGTTGTAATATATATGAAAACTTGTGCATAAAAAGCTGTTGACACCCACAGAAGTGCTGAAGGTGGAACAAAAGTGTACATCAGTGCTAAAAATGACAAATTACTGCTGACTGCTTGTTATTTCGTTAAGCAATAATTTATTAAGGCAGTAGAAGGCTGAGATAAGTGGAAAAAGGAAAAACAAGTATGAAAATAAATTATTGTCTCTTATGTGTTAGTACACATTTAGTATCTTTAAGAGCAAACTTGAAGGCAAATTTAGACCCTAGTAGGGCAGGTACAAACTCAGCAGCAAGATATGGCAGAACCACTTTAAACACTGAAGGAACCTTTAATATTGGAAGGAAACAGATGAAGAAATATGGTGAAGGGAATAATTGCCTCCAGCATCTTTGGCATACAGAGAATTACTTTCATGTTTAGCATACGGCCTCCACACAAATTCAAGGGATTTTAAACCAAGCTCTGGGGACTGAGAGTCAACCCCAGCCCTACTTGTAGGAAAATAAATGGTGCTGCTGAATGAATTGGAGGAATAATGGTCTATAGAAAATGGGTGGAAATTGCCTGCAAGAGGATAGGGCACACTTGATATTGTCAATTTGTTTATACCATAGCTTCCAAATACAAACCACCCAAAGCTTACACTCAGCTGACAGAAAGGTATGCTTCACTGAAGTGGCATCAGAATACAAATAAATTGGATACCACTTAGAGACTTGAAAGCCATAGAAAAGCAGTGAGATAAAAGGCAAATGCCACTGAAAGTGACAGCAATATTTTCTTCCAGAGCACAGAAAATATAAAAGAAGAGAAAACTCTTTAATAGCTTAAAGAGAAAAGATGCCGTGTTTCAGTAATTGAGTGCCATACCTCTTCACAGAATTCAAGTAAATACTTCAAAATGAGGTACATTAAACAGCACTGCAGTCAAAAATCCCTCTCTATTGTTTTCTTCCTATAATGTGCAATATACAAACATAAGAGAGGAACCCACTATGGACTGTGGTGTAGGCAGCTTTGTCTCCACCTGTGATCACCATTTTGCCATAAAGTACTGAGAGATTAATATTTGAGTTGAAACTACATTGTAAAATATTTCATTTGGCATAACTGTACTTTGTCTAATGTTTCCAAATGTCTCTTTTAATGAAACAGTATTCCATGATACATTGCTATATTAAAATGTCTCATGACATTAGCTTTACATCAAAGTTTAGAATGCTGGCATTTCCCACATAATACTCAGCCTGTGGAACACTTTTACATAAATGCACACTTTTTAACCAATCAGGCATGTCTTGTTCATTTTTCAAAATATTATTGCATATTACACCTCCAAATAAAAGCTTAAACACTTGCTTTTCAGAGAGAATGAGTTTCCAATTGCTAGCATAAATAATATGGCTGCTAAACCAGAATGAATTAAGTTTAGATGATTTGGGGGAGATTATTGAACTGCTTTATACAAAACACATGAAAGCAGGTGACAGTCTCGTATGCCTTTTGAAATATTTTTAAATGTTTTTTTCAAAACACTTTTATGCGCTTCATCTGCTGCATCAGGACTGCTGATAATAGACTGTCCTTTCTCACTGCAGTAGAGTGAGATGAGTACAGGGGAGAATTATGTTTGCGACTACATAAGTAGTCAAATAATGTAGTGGTCATGAGCAGAGGGAAAACAAAAGTATGTGGATCAAAAAATGTATCAGGGATCTTGTCGCAGGTTAACCCAGCTTGCTGATTGTTCTGTGTGTACATTTGTACAGGTGGAAAAGGACTGAAACTGAAGGCATAATTGATATGATAAGAAAGTGCTTGGTTACACAGAAAGTGTGTTTAGAATGATGACAGATAATTGCTGGCATGTATATATACTGCAAAGCATAAAATAAAAAAAAAATGACTATTTCATTTTAGTTTTCACCTTACTCCTCTAATTGCAACTGTAACTTTAAACAGAGAACAGATTTCAAGCAGTACATGAATCAGAAAAAAGTTCAGAAAACAAATGTTCCACCTCTTATAGCATAAGAAGAAGTTGCACCAGGGCAGGTTTAGGCTAGACATTAGGAAAAACTTCTTCACAGAAAGGGTTGTCAGGCTCTGGAATGGGCTGCCCAGGGAGGTGGTTGAGTCCCCATCCCTGGAGGTATTTAAAGGAAGGATAGATGAGGTGCTTAGGGACACGGTTTAGTGGTGGGATGGCAGGGTTAGGTTAAAGATTGGACTTGATGATCTTAAAGGTCTTAAAGGTCAACCAAAGCGATTCTATGATTCTATGATAAACCACAAGTCACTTCCCATCAGATTACAGTAAAAAAAATTTCAATACAAAGCACAAATACTACAAAACTATCATGCACTAGAGAGAAAAGGAAGGAAGCATCTACCTTGCTACCCTGCTAACATCTTCAGTTCCTGCAGCAGAAAGGAAGTAACAGAACTTGTTAAATGAGCATTGCCAAAGCACAGTGCCTCCCTCTGCTGCTTCAGAGAACAACTTATTCCCTTCTCCAAATTTGGCAATAGTTTAATGCCAAGCATGGGAGTACCTATCAGGTGGGCACATTCAGAGAAACCTGAGTGCCACAAGATGACTTACAAATGCCACCCAACATTTTTGTTCCAGTTGTGGCTGATCTCTAAAACTGTCTGTGTTCAGATACAATTCAGTTCAGATACAACTATAAATTATTTCAGTAATGCACTTTATTAAACCCTGACCAAACCATGCCAAAAGTCTGTGTGTTCATATGTATATATTATACAGACAAACAAAACCACAAAATACTAAAATACATCCATTGCCACCTTCCCTCTCTTTCTTTGACATAAAACATTCACATATTCTACCGACCTCTGACTCCAGTTTATCACTGCTTTGACCAACCTATATCTGAAAGTTATTCTGAGGAACCTCTGGACCAAGCACAAAATTTATGAAGAGTTTAATTAAAAAAATAAAACAGAATTTGTTGAAATTCTGTGGAGACAAAGGGGTCTGCTGTACTTTTTAAATTTTCTTCCTGTTATATATTGTTATTATATATAGACATAAAGACAGTCTTAAAAGTATTTATTAGGTTACTGAGTTGAAAGACTATCTCTGGAGATGTTTTAGAGGCCTACAAAGCTGCATGATGGGAAGCTCAGTTCTTTGTAGCTGGTGGCAGTTGCACGCTTGACCTATACAGACATTGGCTGCATTTGAAAATCTCTGCTTTGCTAGAATAGATTTTATAACTACAAAACTGCAGATCAAACTGGTGGTGTTGGGGCGAAGATTGAGGGTCCCCATAAATATTATGAGCCTGAGGCACTGCCAGCAGAGACAGATGAGTCATCCAATACGTTTCCAATAAATATGTTTGAAGTCTTAAGTGATTTTATGCCAACCATGTTTTCACCTCTTTTGAATTTACTTCTGTGAACATTTGGAGCAATGAAATTTTGCTGGCATAAGTTTAAAAGCATATGCATGATATTCATGATAACTACTCCTGCTGGACAACAGAATATTTAGGATTGAAAGGGCTCATGCTAATAGCTACATCTTCTGATACAAGAGTTGCTGTTCCATAACGTTGGCTGGAATAAAAAGGGGCCATCTCAATAGTTTTCTCATTGCTGACAGGTGCAACTGCTGTTTCTGCTTCTTCCTTTGCCTTTATCTCCAACTACTAATGACAGAAAGCCAAGGCTTCAGGGCTTCCTCCTGCATGCTTGTTGCCTAAAACTCCATTAATACAAGAGGAAATTAAATATACACTTCTCTTGGCATTGATGCTGCATGGTCCAATCCTGTTAACATGTGCTTGGATGTTTAGCTCTTTTAACATATTCTTGTTCATAAAAGGAAGCAGAGCTAAACAGCATATATCAGTAGACTCAGTGTTAATGATCCATTTTACTGGCTTCCACAGAATCACAGAATAGGTGGGGTTAGAAGGGGCCTCTGGAGATCATCTAGTCCAATGCCCCTGCTAAAGCAGGTTCACCTAGAGCAGGTTGCACAGGATTGTGTCCAGGCAGGTTTTGAATATCTCCAGAGAAGGAGACTACAATCTCTCTGGGAAGCCTGTTCCAGTGCTCTGTTACCCTCAAAGTAAAGAATTTTTTCCCTATATTCAGATGGAACTTCCCACATTTCAGTTTGTGCCTGTTACTCATCCTGTCACTGGGCGCCACTGAAAAGAGTCTGGCCCATCCTCCTGACACACCCACCCTTAAGATATTTATAAGCTTTGATAAGACCCCCTCTCAGTCTCCTCTCCTCCATGCTAAACAGACCCAGCTCTCTCAGCCTTTCCTCATAAGAGAGATGCTCCAGTCCCCTAACCATCTTCATAGTGTTCTGCTGGACTCTCTCCAGTAGTTCCTTGTGTTTCTTGAACTGGGAGACCCAGAACTGGACACAGTACTCCAGATGTGGCCTCATCAGGGCCGAGTAGAGGGGGAGGAAAACTTCCCTTGACTTGCTGGCCACAGTCTTCCTAATGCACCCCAGAATACTCTCTAGCTTGTCCAGGTCTTGCTCAATGGCAGCACAGCCTTCTGGTGTATCAGCCCCTCCTCCCAGTTTTGTATCATCAGCAAACCTGCTGAGGATACACTCTGTCCCTTCATCCAAGTCACAGATTAATAAATTGGACAAGATTGGACACAGTATTGATCTGTGGGGAACACCACCACCTACAGGCCTCCAACTAGACTCTGCACTGTTGATCACAACCTTCTGAGCTCTGCCATTCAGCCAGCTCTCAAACCATCTCACTGTCAACTCATCTAACCTACATTTCCTGAGCTTACCTAAGAGGATGTTGTGGGACACAGTGTCAAAAGCCTTGCTGAAGTCAAGGTAGAAAACATCCACTGCTCTCCCCTCATCTACCCAGCCAGTCATGCTATCATAGAAGGCTATCAAATTGGTCAAGCATGATTTCTCCTTGGTGAATCCATGTTGACTGCTCCTGATAACCTTCTTTTCCTCCACTTCCTTAGAGATGACATACAGAATGAGCTGCTCCATCACCTTTTCAGGGATGGAGATGGTCTGTAGTTTCCTGGGTCCTCCTCCTTGCCCTTTTTGAAGATTGGGGTGACACTGGCTTTCCTCCAGTCCTCAGGCACCTCTCCTGTTCTCCTTTCAAAGATGACAGAGAGTGGCTTAGCAATAGCATCTGCCAACTCTCTTGGCAGTCGTGGGTGCATCCCATTGGG